>NC_092787.1:29273609-29356109 GCF_047496795.1 Chiloscyllium punctatum | reverse complement strand
CTTAATCCCCTGGCTAACAACATATCGGCCTTATTTCAAGGGGGTTGGTATATAAGAGTAGGGAAGCCTTACTGTAATTGTACAAGGTGCTGGTGAGACCACATCTGGAATACTATGAGCAGGTTTGGTTCCCCTTATTTAAGGAAAGATATTTCATTGGGGGCAGTTCAGAGAAGGTTCACTAGGATGATGCCCTGTACGGAGGGATTGTCTTATGAGGAAAGGCTAAGCTGATTGGAACTCTCCTCACTGGAGTTTAGGAGAATGGGAGGTGGGCTCATTGAATCATAGAGGATCCTTAAGGAGCTTGACAGGGTCAATGATGGGAGGATGGTTCCCCACATAGCAGAGTTTAGCACCAGAGGGCATCATCTCAGAACAAATTTAAGACTGAAATGAGGAGGAATTTCTTCTCTCAGAAAGTTATGAATCTTTGGAACTCCTTGCCATAGAGAGCAATGGGGCAGAGTCCTTGTGTATATTAAGGCCGAGATAGATAGATTCTTGATCAATTGGGGGACTAAGGTTTACATGGAAAAGGCAGGAAAATAGATGTGAGGAATGTCGATCCTATTGAAGAGAATTGGCAAAAAACATCAGAGGGTGAGATAAGAATTATTTCGATGCAGTAGTTATTGTGATTGGGAATGTGCTGCATGAGAGGGTGATGGGAGCAGTATTAATGCAAACTTTCAAAACAAAGTGGATCAACTCTTGTGAAGGAGAGAGATTAACCAGAGTGCGATTAATCGGATTGCTCTTTCAAACAGCTACCACATGGGCTGAATGGCTTCCCTCTCTTCCCTTCACCTAGGCCCACATGAAAGGCAGCTGAATGCATTTGGAAGTGGTGGTTCACTCACTGATCATTTGTCAAAATGAACACAGTGTGAGGGTCCCAGTGTTCTGGCGCATGGTATGCTCCGTGCACAACCATTTCAGACAGAGAGCAGTGAAGCCTGACTGAGCAGGTTTCTATTTGCAAGAACCTCATTGGTCAAAGAGGGAAAGTGGTTCCTTTCAACTAGTTGCATTCATCGCCTCAGAGCAACATGGGAGACTTTGAAATGTATGCCAGGATATTTTGTACACAGCAAGATCCCCCAAGCAGCAATACTAGAATGGCACACCATTTGCTTTTGTTGATGTTACATAGGAACAGGAGGAGATCATTCAGCCCCACACCCTGTTCCAATATTCAATGTGATTTGTGGCCTAACTCCATCTACCTACCTTTGGCCCATATCCCTTGATACCTTTGCTGAATAAAAATGTATCTTTCTCAGATTTAAGATTAATAACTGATCCGGCATCCACTGTCATTTATGGAAGAGAGTACCAAATCTCTACCACTTCTTGTGTGGAGAGGTGCTTCCTAACATCTCCCCTGAATGGTCAGGCCCTAATTCTCAGGCTCTGCCCCCTAGTCCTGAAAGTTGGCAACCAGTGGAAATACTTTATCTACCCCATCTTTTACTGTTAACGTCTTGAATCTAAATTCGAGAAAGTTAAGGCCTAATTTATATAATCACTCCTCCTAATTTAACCCCTGAAGTCCAGATATCAATTGTAAGACTGTCTTTGCAGAAAGTGGGTCATATACAAATGGGGCAGTTTGCACCTGAACCATATTAGAACCAACATCCTTGCTGTGAGGTTTGCTAGTGCTGCTGGGAGAAGTTTAAACTAGTCCGGTAGGGAGAGGACGCACAGAATATCGATGAAACAGAGACACATCATGGTACAGCAAAGAAAGCAAGTCACAGTGAGTTCAACTTGAGTCTCATGAGTATAATGTGAGGCTGGATGGTCTTTAAATTAATGCTTGGACTGTAATAAGTAAGACATGAGTCAATAGTGTGGATTGACACATGTAAATATAATATTGTCACCTCACAGAAACATGGCCTGAGGGAAAGACATGATTGCTAACTCAACATTCCAGGGTATAGGATCTTTAGGCAAGCCAGAGAGTATAAAAAGGATAGTGGTGTTTTATCTATTAATTAAGGAATCAATTACTGCAATAAGGAGAGATGATATCTTGGAAAGATCCTCAAGGTTTTGTGGGGAGAAATTAGGAATGTTAAGGGGTCAGGAACTTTACTGAGAGTGTATTATAGCTCCCAAAGAGTCAGCAGGAATTAGAGGGGCAAATATATAGACAGTTCACCGTGGTATGCAAGAGTAATAATCAGGTAATTATTCGAGGAGATTTCAACTATTTCAACAGAAACTGGGATTTAAAAAAAATATTCATTCATGGGATGAGAGTGTTGCTGCTTTAGGGTGAGGCAAGGGATTCAATGGTAATATTTCAAACAGGTTATTTGGAGAGTGTGTGAGCCTGGAGTCACATGTAGACCAGACCTGGTAAGGGTGGCAGTTTCCTTCCCGAAAGATCATCAGTGAACCAGATGAATTTTCTGACAACCAATGATCATGATTCATTGCTCAATTCCAGATTTTTATTGAATTCAAATTATACCATCTGCCATGGCAGGATTTGAACCCAGGGCCCAGAACATTACCTGGATGTTTAGATGACAAGTCTAGTGATAATGCCGCTAGGCTGTCCCCTCCCCTTGGTCCATCAATAGGGATAGTCAGTGTGGTTTAGAGGTGTCCGATTTACTGAATGTATCCAGAGGAGTTTTTTTGTATTCAATACATAGAAGGCCCAATAAAGTATGGCACTGTACTGGATCTGGTTCTGGGGAAAGAAGCTGGGCAAGTGTTCAATGTGGCAGTGGGGGAACATTTAGGCGATAGTGACCGCAACACAGTACGATTTAAATTAGTTCTGGACAAGGAAAAAAATGACCTGCAAAAACTGAGGGGGAAATTGAGAGGATGTACAGGGAGGTGGCTACTCCCCAGACACAGGATAAGGACAACTGGGTTACTGTCAGGGGGAGGAAAGGGAACCAACGGTCAGAGCAGGATCCCCTGTGGCTGTTCCCCTCAGCAATAAGTATACCATTTTGGATACTGATGGTGGGGACGGCCTACCAGGGGAAAGCCATAGTTGTCAGGTCTCTGGCACTGAGCCTGGCACTGTGGCTCAGAAGGGAATGGGGGGAAATAGAAAAGTGCTAGTGGTAGGAGCCTCAATAGTTAGACGGATTGACAGGAGATTTTGTGGTCAGGAAGGGGACTCCCAGAAGGTATGTTGCCTCCCTGGTGCCAGGGTCCAGGATGTTGCCGATCAGGTTTCCAGGATTCTGAAGGGGGAGGGTGTGCAGCCAGAAATCGTGGTACATATTGGCACCAATGATATAAGTGACTACAGAGAGTTAGGTTGGAAGCTGAAGAGCAGGACGAGTAGAGTAGTGATCACAGGTTTGCTACTGGTACCACGAGATAGTGAGGTGAGGAACAGTCAGTGAATGCAGCTTAACACGTGACTGCGAGGCTGGTGCAGGAGGCAGGGCTTCAGATACCTAGACCATTGGGTACCTTCTGAGGAAGGTGGGACCTGTACATGAAGGACGGGTTGCACCTGAACTGGAGGGGTACAAATGTCCTGGGTGGGAGATTTGCTCATGCGATTGGAGAGGGTTTAAACAAGTTTGGCAGGGGGATGGGAATCGGAGCCACATGTCTGAGAGGGGGTCAGTTGCAGACAGGACAGTGACAGGATATATTGAATCTATCAGGAAGGTTTCTCACGTGATGAAACAAAGGGATCGGTTAAAGTGTGTCTGCTTTAATGCAAGGAGTGTCCAGAATAAGAGTGACGAACGTACAGCATGGATCAGTGCTTGGGGCTACGATGTTGTGGCCATAACGGAGTCGTGGGTTTCACAGGGACAGGGATGGTTACTTGATGGTCCAGGGTTTAGAATGTTTAAAAAGAACAGGGAGGGTGGAAAAAGAGGATGGGGTGTAGCATTGCTAATCAGAGATTGCATCACAGCTACAGAAATGAAGGTTGTTGAGGAAAGTTTGTCTACTGAGTCAGTATGGGTGGAAGTTAGGAACAGCAAGGGAACAGCCACCGCAACAGGGGTTTTCTACAGACCACCTAATAGCAGTAGAGAAATTGAAGATGTCATAGGCGGGCAGATTCTGAAAAATGCAGAAGTAGCAGGATTGTTGTTATGGGTGATTTCAACTTTCCCAATATCGACTGGAACCTCCTAAGTGCAGATGGTTTGGATGGAGCCGTTTTTGTCAGGTGTGTTCAGGAGGGTTTCCCTACTCAGTATGTAGACAGGCCAATGAGGGGAGAGGCCATTTTGGATTTGGTGGTTGGCAACGAGCCAGGACAGGTGTCAGATCTTGCAGTGGGAGAATACTTTGGTGACAGTGATCACAACTGCCTCACATTTAGCATAGCCTTGGAGAGGGAAAGGAGCAGTTACTGAAGGAAGATATTTAATTGGGGAAAAGGAAATTATAACGCCGTCAGACAGGAGTTGGGAAGTACAGACTGGGAGCAATTGTTCCACAGTAAGGGCACAGCAGACATGTGGAGACTATTTAAGAAGCAGTTGTTGCAGGTGATGCACAAATTTGTTCCTCTGAGACCGGCAAGAAGGGGTAAGGTTAAGGAACCTTGGATGACGAGAACAGAGGAACTTCATGTCAAAAGGAAGCAGACAGCTTACATGAGGTGGAGGAAGCAAGGATCTAGCATAGCTTTAGAGGATTACAGGATTGCTAGAAAGGAGCTCAGAAATGTACTGAGGAGAGCCAGGAGGGGGCACAAAAAAGGCTTGGCGGGAAGGATTAGGGAGAACCCAAAGGCGTTTTACTCATACATGAGGAATAAGAGAATGATCAGGGAGAAGGTAGGGCCGATCAGGGATAGCGGAGGGAACTTGTGCGTGGAGTCTGAGCAGATAGGGGAAGCTCTAAGTGAGTTTTTTGCTTCGGTTTTCACTAAGGAAAGGGACCTTGTTGTAAATGAAAACTTTGAGAAGCTGGGTACAGTCTTGACCAGATCAAGATTGATGAAGTTGATGTGCTACAAATTTTGGCAAACATTAAGATTGATAAGTCCCCAGGGCCAGACCAGATTTATCCTAGGCTGCTCCGGGAAGCGAGAAAGGAGGTTGCTAAGCCACTGGCGAGGATATTTGCCTCCTCACTCTCCGGAGGATTGGA
Organism: Chiloscyllium punctatum; assembly: GCF_047496795.1. Classification (NCBI taxonomy): domain Eukaryota; kingdom Metazoa; phylum Chordata; class Chondrichthyes; order Orectolobiformes; family Hemiscylliidae; genus Chiloscyllium; species Chiloscyllium punctatum. The sequence goes on along the minus strand of NC_092787.1, from coordinate 29,350,997 downwards.
AGGAGGCGAATGTTGTTCCTCTTTTCAAGAAGGGGAATAGGGAAATCCCTGGCAATTACAGACCAGTCAGTCTCACGTCTGTGGTCTGCAAAGTTTTGGAAAGAATTCTGAGGGATAGGATTTATGACGATTTGGCAAAGCATAGTGAGATTAAAGGCAGTCTGCATGGCTGTGTGAGGGGCAGGTCATGCCTCACAAATCTTATTGAGTTCTTTGAGGAGGTGTCAAGACAGGTTGACGACGGGCGAGCAGTGGATGTGGTGTATATGGATTTCAGCAAGGCATTTGATAGGATTCCCCATGGTAGGCTCATTCATAAAGTCAGGAAGTGTGGGATACAGGGAGACCTGGCTATCTGGATTCAGAATTGGCTGGCTAACAGAAGGCAGAGAGTGATTGTAGATGGAAATATTCTGCCTGGAGGACAGTGTTGAGTGGGGTCCCACAGGGCTCTGCTCTTGGGCCTCTGCTCTTTGTAGTTTTTATAAATGACTTGGATGAGGAGGTTGAGGTGTGGGTTAGTAAATTTGCAGATGACACAAAGGTTGGAGGTGCCGTTGGTAGTATCAAGTACTACTGCAGGCTGCAGCGCAACATAGACAGGATGCAGAGCTGGGCTGAGAAATGGCAGATGGGGCTCAACCTGGATAAATGCGCAGTGATGCATTTTGGAAGGTCGATCTCGAATGCTGAACATAGGATTAAAGACAAGATTGTTGACAGTGTGGAGGAACAGAGGGATCTGGGTGTGCAGGTACATAGATCCCTCAAAGTTGCCACCCAAGTGGATAGGGTTGTTAAGAAAGCATATGGTGTCTTGGCTTTCATTAACATGGGGATCGAGTTTAGAGCCGCGAGGTTTTGCTGCAGCTCTACAAGTTCCTGGTGAGACCACACTTGGAATATTGTGTCCAGTTCTGCTCGCCCGACTATAGGAAAGACACAGAGGCTTAGGAGAGGGTGCAAAGAAGGTTTACCAGGATGCTGCCTGGACTGGAGGGCTTGCCTTATGAAGAAAGGCTGAATTAGCTCAGACTTTTCTCTCTGGAGAGAACAAGGAAGAGAGAAGACCTGGTCGAGGTATACAAGGTAATGAGTGAAATAGATAGAGTCAATAGCCAGAAGTGAGGAAGTACTGGAGGTTTTGTCAGGTTGAAAAACAGAGAAATCCTGAGGCCCAGATCTTTTGCATCCCAGGCTGCTGTCGGAGACGAGGCAGGAAATTGCAGGGTCTCTGACACACATTGTTAATTCCTCTCTGGCCACGGGCAAGTGCCAGAGGACAGGAGGATGGTGAATGTGGTTCCACTTTTTGAGAAAGATAATAAAGATGAACCATGAAATTAGAGACCAGTGAGTCTCCCATCAGTAGTAGGGAAACTATTGGAGAAAATTCTGAAGGAGTGAATTAATACCAACTTGGAAAGGCAAGGATTAATTAGGGATAGTCAGCGTGGCTTTGTCAGAGGGAGGTCATGCCCAACAAATGCATTAGAATTTTTCAAAAGAGTGATCAAGTGTGTGGATGAGGGAAGTTCAGTTGATGTAGTCTACATAGATTTCAGCAAAGCTTCTGACAAGATCCCACATGGGAGACTGTTTGATGAGGCTAAAGCACATGGCATTGAGGGAAACTTGGTGAGTTAGCTCAGAAACTGGCTTAGTAATAGGACACAAAGGGTAGTGGTCGAAGGCTGTTTGAGCAAGGGGAGGCTGGTTTCCAAGCAGTGTACCACAAGGATCAGCACTGGGACTTTTATTGCTTGTGATATACAGAAACAATATCAATGAAAATGTGGGGAGAATGTTAAGCAAAGTTGGAAGCAACACCAAAATTGGTAGGGTGGCTAATAGCAAAGAAGATGGTTGTAAGTTGCAGAAAGATATGGATGGGTTGGTGAGATGGGCAGACCAGTGGTGGATGGACTTGAACTCTGATAAATGTGAGGTGATGCACTTTGGAAGAAGAAACAAGATGAGGGAGTATTTAACGAATGACAGGACACTGGGTAGCTCAGAGGAACAGAGGGATCTTGGGAAAATTATTCACAGATCCCTGAAGTCAGCAGAGTGTGTAAATAGGAGAGTTAAGAAGGCATATGGGACACTTGCTTTAATTAGCTGTGACACAGAGTATAAGAGCAAGAAGGACATGTTGAACAGAGCATTGGTTAAGCAACAAACAAATTGTTGTGTGCAGTTCTGGTCACATCACTTTTCTTTGAAGTGGAGTCGCAGGTAGATAGGATAATGAAGAAGGCGTTTGGTATGCTGTCCTTTATTGGTCAGAGTATTGAGTACAGGAGTTGGGAGGTCATGTTGTGGCTGTACAGGACATTGGTTAGGCCACTTTTGGAATTTTGTGTGCAATTCTGATCTCCCCCCTATAGGAAAGATGTCGTGAAACTTGAAAGGGTTCAGAAAAGATTTACAAGGATGTTGCCAGGGTTGGAGGATTTGAGCTACAGGGAGAGGCTGAACAGGCTGGGGCTGTTTTCCCTGGAGTGTCGGAGGCTGAGGGGTGACCTTTTAGAGGATTACAAAATTATGAGGGGCGTGGATAGGGTAAATAGACAAAGTCTTTTCCCTGGGGTCGGGGAGTCCAGAACTAGAGGGTTTAGGGTGAGAGGGGAAAGATATAAAAGGGACCCAAGGGGCAATGTTTTCACGCAGGGGGTGGTATGTGTATGGAATGAGCTGCCAGAGGAAGTGGTGGAGGCTGGTATAATTTCAGCATTTAAAAGGCATCTGGATGGGTATGTGAATAGGAAGGGTTTCGGAGGGATAAGGGCCAAGTGCTGGCAATGGGACTAGATTGAGTTGGGATATCTGGAATGGCCGAGTTGGACTGGAGGTCTGTTGCCGTGCTTGTACATCTCTATGACTTGACAGGAAGGATGTGATTGTACTGGAGGTGGTACAGAGGAGGTTCACTAGGATGTTGCCTGGGATGGAGAAACTGAGCTATAAGGAGAGACTGGATAGGCTTGGATTGTTTCCTTCAGAGCAGAGAAGACTGAGGGGGGAACATGATTGAGGTGTGTAAGGTGTATGGACAGGATGAATATAAGGGAACGATCAAGGTGACATAGTTCTATGGTAAGGGGCAGGAGATTCAGAAGGGATTTGAGAAAAATGTTTTTCACTCAGCAAGTGGTGACAATCTGGAATGCACTGCCTGGAAAAGTAATGGAGGCCAGCAATCTTACAACCTTTAAAGAATATTTGGATGAGTACTTCAAATATCATAACATTTAAGAGTATTGGTCAAATGCAGGAAGTTGGTATAAGTGGCAGCTATGTTGGTGTAGACCCAATAGGCTGATGGACCTTTTCTGTGAATCAATGAATCTTGTAAACTTATATTGTACTCCATCCAAGGCCAATAAATCCTTCCTTTGGTGTGGTGCCCAGATCTGCTTATAATACTCCAAGTGGTATCTAACCAGGGTTGTGTATAACTGCAGCAGAATTTTACATCCTTGTACTCCAGTCCGCTTCATATGAAGGGCAGCATTTCATTCGTTTTCTTGACTATTTTCTGAACCTGCTCATGACATTTTAAAGATTTATGCACCTGAACCCCTAAGTCTACATACAAAGTACCCTGATCTATTTTCAGTCCTACGTGGATAATGTCACACTTGCTGATCTCCAATGGTGCAGCACTTCCTCAGCACTAACCCTCAGACAGTGCAGCGCGCCTTTGGTACTGACCCTCTGACAGTGTGACACTCCCTCAGTGCTGACTCTCTGACAGTGTGTAGAACCTAGAACATCTCGGCACAGTGCAGGCCCTTCAGCCCTCGATGTTGTGCCGGCCTTTTAGCCTACTCTAAGAACAAACTAACTTACACACCCTTAATTGTTCTACCATCCATGTGCCTGTCCAAGAGTCGCTTAAATGTCCCTAATGTCTCTGACACTACTCTCACTGCTGGCAGTGTATTCCACACACCCACCGCTCTGTATAAAGAACCTACCTCTGACATCTCCCTGAAACCCTCCTCCAATCACCTTAACATTATGCCCCTTTGTGATAGCCATTTCCATCTGGTAAAAAGTCTCTGGCTATTCACTCTATATATGCCTATCAACATCTTGTACACATTGATCAAGTCATCTCTCATTCCTTCTTCACTCAAATGAAAAAAGCTCTAGCTCCTTCAGCCTTTCTCCATAAGACATGCCCTCCAGTCCAGGCAGCATCCTGGTAGATCTTCTCTGTACCCTCTCGAAAGCTTCCACAGCTTTCCTATAATGAGGCAACCAGAGCTGAAGATAATATTCCAAGTGTGGTCTAACCAGGGCTTTATAGAGCTGCAGCATAACCTCACGGTTCTTAAACTCAATCCCCCTGCTAATGAAAGCCAACACACCATACACCTTCTTAACAATCTTGTCAATTTGTGTTGAAAATGTGTTGCTGGAAAAGCGCAGCAGGTCAGGCAGCGTCCAAGGAACCGGAGAATCGACGTTTCAGGCATCAGTCCTTCTTCATTCCTGAAGAAGGGCTGATGCCCGAAACGTCGATTCTCCTGTTCCTTGGATGCTGCCCGACCTGCTGCGCTTTTCCAGCAACACATTTTCAGCTCTGATCTCCAGCATCTGCAGTCCTCACTTTCTCCTGTCAATTTGTGTGGCAACTTTGAGGGATCTATGGATGTGGATCCCAAGATCCCTCTGTTCCTCCACACTGCCAAGAATCCTGCCTTTAACCCTGTAATCTGCATTCAAATTCGAGCTTTCAAAATAAACTTTTCCAGGTTGAACTCCACGTGTCACTTCTCAGCCCAACACTGCACCCTGTCAATGTCCCTACAACAGCCCTCCACACTATCCACAACTGCACCAACTTTCATGTCATCGGCAAACTTACTAACGCACTCTTCCACTTCCTCATCCAAGTCATTTATAAAAATCACAAAGAGCAGAGGTCCCAGAACCGATCCCTGTGGAACACCACTGGTCACCAAGCTCCAGGATGAATACTTTCCATCTACTACCACCCCCCTGTCTTCTATGGGCCAGCCAATTCCATTTCGTCAGCATTCGCTCTTTTCTGACCCTCCGACAGTGCGGCGCTCCCTCAACACTGACCCTCCGACAGTGCGGCATTCCCTCAACACTGACCCTCCGACAGTGCGGCATTCCCTCAACACTGACCCTCCGACAGTGCAGCACTCCCTCAACACTGACCCTCCGACAGTGCGGCATTCCCTCAGCACTGACCCTCCGACAGTGCGGCATTCCCTCAGCACTGACCCTCCGACAGTGCGGCATTCCCTCAACACTGACCCTCCGACAGTGCGGCACTCCCTCAGCACTGACCCTCCGACAGTGCAGCACTCCCTCAACACTGACCCTCCGACAGTGCGGCATTCCCTCAACACTGACCCTCCGACAGTGCGGCATTCCCTCAACACTGACCCTCCGACAGTGCAGCACTCCCTCAACACTGACCCTCTGACAGTGCGGCATTCCCTCAGCACTGACCCTCCGACAGTGCGGCATTTCCTCAGCACTGACCCTCTGACAGTGCGGCACTCCCTCAGCACTGACCCTCCGACAGTGCAGCACTCCCTCAGCACTGACCCTCCGACAGTGTGGCATTCCCTCGGCACTGACCCTCCGACAGTGTGGCATTCCCTCAGCACTGACCTTACGACAATGCGGCGCTCCCTCAGCACTAACCCTCTGATAGTATGGGATTCCCTCAGCACTGATCCTCTGACAGTGTGGTGCTCCCTCAGCACTGATCCTCTGACAGTGTGGTGCTCCCTCAGGACTGACCCTCTGACAGTGTGGTAGTCTATCAGAGGAGTATTTTGAGGTTTTGTTTTGGAGGGATATTTTGAGGGTGTGTTTTGGAGGGGTTTGTTGGGGTAGTCTGTTAGATGAGTGTTTGGGAGGGGTTTGTTGGGGTAGAGGTGAGAGGTGAAAAGTTTAAGGGGCATACACGCGGTAGGTGCTTCACACAGAGGGTGGTGGGCATTTGGAATGCGTTGCCAGCAGAGGTGTTAGAGGCAGGCACGGTAGATTCATTTAAGATGCATCTGGACAGATGCATGAGGAGGTGGGGAGCAGAGGGATACAGATGCTTAGAATTGACTGACAGGTTCAGACAGTACATTTGGATCAGCTCAGGCTTGGAGGGCCGAAGGGCCTGTTCCTGAGCTGTAAATTTTCTTTGTTCTTTGTCTGTCAGAGGGCTGTTTTGAGGTTGTGTTTTGGAGGGGTTTGTTGAGGTAGTCTGTCAGAGTGTTATAATCAACGAGGTAAAAACAATGACTGCAGATGCTGGAAACCAGATTCTGGATTAGTGGTGCTGGAAGAGCACAGCTGTGCTCTTCCAGCACCAGTACTCCATGTCAGAGTGTTATATTGAGGGTGCGTTTTGGAGGAGGGTGGTCTGTTGTGTCTGGAATATCCTGCAGTTGGCAAGGGGGCCAATCGGCTGCTGTGTTGCTGGTACAGTTTGTTGTGGGATGAAAGAGGTTTACAAAGGGAATTTATCTGGGCTAGGCCCTTGTTCTGCGAGATTGAAATGGGAGGAGGCCGATGGAGACTGTGGGATGTTCGGCTGAGTGGGAAGAATTTTCTCAGAAATGTAACAGAATGAATCACCAGATTAAAAGCCACCGCAGGATGGAGTGAAGGGTTCACATGAAGCTGGAATGTTCCGGCCGCTGTAACAATGTCCTCAGTTCCACCACTTTAGTTTCTCCTGCAGGCTCTTGCGAACAAAGTTGACTTTATGTCAAATGAAAATTAATCGCCTTCAGAATGCTGGTAATGTCGAGTGGAAAATCCTGGCGCTCTTGCTGCAGGATTGGGAATGGCTTTGGCAAATCAGAACCTAAACAGAAAGAGAATAAACATTGAGCTCAGACTGGAGTCAGCTCCTTGTGGGTGAAGTGGATACTGGAGTGTGGAGACATTAATCATTGTTCTGTCTCACATGTGGGCAGAAGTGGAACTCATTCGCTGTCTGCATTCGGAAGTGAAGCTGATTTGTAAAATGTTTAAGCTCAGCAGAGGATGAGAGTGAGAGAGAGTGGAGGAGATAGAAAGAGGGCAAGGCAAGAACAGTTTGGATAGTGCACACTGACACACTGGGATCCCAGTGTGAACACAGGAAATAGTATTCACATGAAGTTTAGTCGTCAATAGGGCAGGAAGAATTGGGATGAGGTCCCAGAGTTAGACATGAAACCGGTCCATGTTGACGTAATCAGCCCATTTCAAATTCCAATAGCATCTGGCTGCAGGTTTGGGAGCAGCTGGATCTGTGAAGCCTCTCTATTTGCCTGCTCTGTATTGAATCAACTTAGTTCAGAGTAACAACCAGAGAAAGAAACAGTGACACAGAGAGAGATAGAGAGATCCCGAGAGAGAGAGAGGGACAGAGAGAGACAGACAGACAGACAAAGAGGGGTACAGAGAAAGAGGGGTACAGAGAAAGAGGGGTACAGAGAAAGAGAGAGAAATACAAAGAGAGTGTTGCTTCATTACCCTCACTGCAACATGAGAGTCACATTTTAAAGAAACATACCTCAGCACACAGACTGCGATTCGCTCCCACTGCCTGGACTCCCAATGAAGCAAACCCCACCTTGGATAGAGCTCCCTTCTGTCCTCTGATGATTGTTCTGTCCTTCTGAACCATGTTGGCTCTCTGTACTCCAGTCAGCCATACTCCCTGCTCACTCCTGTCACTCTGAGAGGTTACTTTTCTAAAATGTCCATCCAATTTCCAGCTCATGAACTCTCTGCATGTGAAAACAATCTTGCTCACACTTCACCTTTGGCTATTGTGGAAAACATTTGCCCTCCCAATCCTTGTATCATTAGCCAGTTGGAAGGGATTTAATCTTGTGGCCCTCTATCAGAAGATGAATAGCCCTAGTTTCTCCACCTGAACATCATGCTGAAATCTCCCCCATGCCTGGAACGTTATGGTACATTGACCCTGTGCTCACTTACAGACTCTCACATCCTTCCGAAGGCAGATTTGCTCTAACACTCTAATTGTGACTGAACCAGCGGTTCAGCATACTGCCTCATATTTTCAGTCAATGTCAGCAGTTAGGAAGCTGAGGATTCCACTTGTCTTGCTAAACACTCTCTCATTGTGCCCTATCACCTTCAAAAATTAATGCACATGAATAGCACAGCCTTCAGTGTGGTGCTATTAAGTCCGTCAGTCAAAATATGTCACATGTCTCTGTGTTAAACTCTACCTGCCATTCATTTGCCCATTATACCAAGCGATCCAAAGCCTGATGTACTTTTTTAGGGGTCATCATCTTCATCAGTTCGACCTACAAATGTTGTGGCATTGACATTGTTTGAAGCTTTGCTCTGAAACGAAGCCCTGGTGTGAACACCAACCCTTTGGGGAGCAGCAATGTCCACATCATCTCGTTTGAAAAGCTATCATTTACTACCTCTCACTCTTTGCAGTCCTCAAACAAAGTGTTTTTTTTGTCCAATTGGACACTAGCTTCGATTTGGTTAGCCAGTTTTTGCTGTGATGCTTTGACACACACTTTTTAAAAATTGTCACAGACAACATCCACCACTTTCCCTTCATCAAACTGTGTTGCGTCAGCAAACAATTCAATTCAATTGGTCAAACACAACCAGGCTTTTTATAGAGGCAAGTACACACACAGGACCATAAGAAACTAAAGTGGGGGGGGGGGGTTGGAGGGGGGAGGTGTGTGCACAGCCTAGTACCTCAGGGAAGCCAACGTGGCATCCATGGATTTCATTTACATGTCTCGCTGCCACGGAAAGGCTGCCAACATCATCAAAGGGCCATTGGACTCTCTAGCACATATAATGCTGACCTTGCTAACGCTGAGCTCGCCTACTTCACACTCTGTGCAATGTCACCCGTATGCCTCTGTCGAACTCTTCTTCATCTGTACATCCTTGCTTACTGTCATCTGCTTGTACTGCTCGAAAACAAAGCTTTTCGCTGTACTTCGGTACACATGACAATAAATCAATCAGATTCAGGAAATCTGAATCAAGAGCAGAAAATTCTGGAAAAACTTCACACATCTGGCTCTATCTGTGGAGACAGAAGCAGTTAATATTTCATGAACTTAATTTCTATCTCTACAGACACTGCCAGACATGTGGAGTTTTTCCAGAATTTTCTATTTTAATTCGGCCTTTTACAAATCCATGCCGGATTCTCAATAATTAACTGAAAATCGATCATGTTAACGCTTCCCTAATTATTGCTTTGAAAACCTTACTCACATTGATATGAAATTGACTGGCCTGTGGTAATCAGAAATATCCTTTCACCTTTTCCTGAGCAAAGGAGCCATACTTGTTGTTTTCTGATCCTCTAGCACCTCCCCTGTATTCAAAGTTTGGGAGAAGATTTGTAGCTCGGGTGCTCGTTGTTGTGGTTCTGTTCGCCGAGCTGGGAATTTGTCTTGCAGACATTTCGTCCCCTGTCTAGGTGACATCCTCAGTGCTTGGGAGTGCTTCACAGGAGGCTCCCAAGCACTGAGGATGTCACCTAGACAGGGGACGAAACATCTGCAACACAAATTCCCAACTCGGCAAACAGAACCACAACAACCTCCCCTGTATCTGGGGAAGACTGGAAAGTTCAGACAGGCACTGCCACAAGCTCCATCCCCAGTTTCCTTAAACAACCTGGGAGACAACCCAGCCAGATTTGAAAGCTTCTCCAGTCTGAGCACAGCCAAATTTTCCACTCCCATCCTCTCAGCAATTTTCAGCCCAGCATTTCTGTTACTAATCCATTCTGTCATGTAATCAGATTGCTCGACCATAGCAAACACTGATATAACATACTCACACACATTGACTTGCTCCTCTAACTATGAACTACCCTCTATTTCTGAAAAAAAAAACCCACTCCACCCTGTCCAGTTTACTCTCTACACACCAATGGAAAATATTTCACATTCCTGTTTATTTGCGCTGTCATTCTGTTCTCATGCTCACTCTCGGTCAATCTCATTTTCATCTTCATCTCCTACTTAACCTGCCGAATTTGTATTTGCCATCATTGTTTGAAGAGCTTGCCTGCCAGGGACCTTACAGTCTCATTCTTGTGTCATTTTATCATTTGTCCCTAACAAGATGCATTTGATGTTTTTTCCTGAACATGTTGTACCTATTCCAACTGCTCTTAATATTCTCACATTGAGTTCCCCTCACCTTTACCCCGTGCTGTCTGTGTCCTGGGAGTGGTTGAGGGGGATAGTCAAGAGGGAGCTTTACTCTGTATCTAACCACGTGCTGTCTCTGTCCTGGGAGTGTTGGTTGGGGGAACAGTGTAGAGAGGGCTTTACTCTGTATCTAAGCCCATGCTGTCCCTGTCCAGGGTGTGTTTGATGGGATCAGTGTAGAGGAAGCTTTATTTTGTAGTTAATCCCATACTGTCCCTACCCTGAAACTGTTTGATGAGGGACAGTGGAGAGGGAGTTTTAGTCTATATAACCTGATGCTGCCCCTTCCTTGGGTGTATTTGAAGAGACAGTGTAGGGGGAGCTTTACTGTATCTAACACCTTGCTGTCCCTATCCTGGGAGTGTCTAATGGGCACAGTGTAGAGAATGCGTTACTTTATCTAACTGTGTGCTGTCCTTTTCTTGGATGCGATTGATGGGGACATTGTATACTCTGAACCTAACCCCGCGCTGTCCTGGTCCTGGGAGTGTTTGATGGGGACATTGTAAAGGGAGCTTTACTCTGAACCTAACCCCGCACTGTCCTGGTCCTGGGAGTGTTTAATGGGGACATTGTAAAGGGAGCTTTACACTGAACCTAACCCCGCACTGTCCCTGTCCTGGGAGTGTTTGATGGGGAGAGTGTAGAGGGAGCTTTATTCTGTATCTAACCCCATGCTGTTCCTGTCTCTGAGAGGGGACAGTTAAAATTCCATTTCTGAAGAAAGAATGCTTTCCACAATTTAAAAAAAAAATTTGTTTTTTTTTCTCTGAATGGATTCTATGAGTTTGGGAAGAACATGGGATAGTTGAACTGTTGCAGTAAGTGTAGCTGAATGAGAGAATGGGAGCTTTCTCTGCCAGGCTTCAGGGTCAGAGCCTTTGCTTGTGTTGCTGCCAACAGCTATTTGGTAATGTCAAAGGGTCACATTGCTGATCTCTGACCCTTATAAGGTCCTGCCTGCTGCCAGGAATGAATAGAGAGCTGAAGAGTGAGTGGGTCCTCTGCACATTACCATATCCAAGAATTCCTGCAGGCCTTCTCCTGGGAGCAATGTAGTGTCACTGGGCTCTCCAGGATGGGCTGCACTGTCCAAACATCCATGTCCACCCTCACCGTCAGCATGTCCTCTCAGTGCAATCACATCAGGAGAGGTGGCTCCCTTTTTAATGCCAATGGGATCTCCCCATAACCAGGTGTTCAGAATATTGGTTTAACCAGGAAGGAGATGGGTGGAAGGTGATAGGTGAGGGGTGAGTGAACAGATGGAGGGTAAGAGGAAGGGAGTAAGTTGGGGGGGGAATGTCAGTGTAGGAGGAGGAATGCTAACAGGGAGTTGGAGTTGAAGGGGGAGAGAGGGAGGAACATGAGGGAGGAAAGGAAGGAGAGGGAGCAAGAAAGACAAAGATGGAGACATAGAGTAAAGAAAGGGGGAGTGGGAGAGAGAAGGGAGGAGGAGTAGACAGACAGTGAGAGGTGGAACCAGGAGAGAGAAAGAGAGTGCGCACATAGGGAAGAGGGAGGGAGTTTGTACAGCTGCAATGGCATGTTGGAAGGGGAGACCATGGGAAAACAATGTGAAGAAGGGGAGAATGAGTGCCTCCCAACAGGAGGACAGAGAAATCCTGCTGAGGGATTATCAGCAAAACCACCAAACAGTACCAGAAAGCCACTTCATTCCAACCTGCCCCTAGAGCAACTTGGCCAAGGGCAGGTAAGACAGAAGAGTTGAAGCCTGGAGTAATCTGAAGTCTGGTGTGGGAGAAATGGGTTCAATTCATGGGATACTGGCATCAGTCCCTGCCCTGGGAATGGACTGAGCCTGATCTGTACTATGACCAGTGTTTATGTCTGTATCCTGTATCCTGGCTGAGAGACATGGGATTAAAAGTGAGGCACTTTTAGGGAAGGTTTGCTGAGCTGTCACTCAGGATGACAGGTCTCTAATGAGGAGAGAGTGGGATAGGCTGGGTCCACACTCATTGGAATGTCAGTGAATGAGAGAATGATCAAATTGAAACCTCTCAGATTCTGAGGGGAGTTGGGGGGAAGGGTTCCCTTTGTCGAGAATCTAGACAAAGGGGGCACAGGTTTAGAATAAGACCTCTCTCATGGCACTGGGGATGGGATTCTCAGAGGGTGTTTGTATGTGGGGGCTCTCTGCCCAGGGAGAAGTGGGGGCTGAGAGTATTCAACACTGAGTTTGCTAGATTTCTGATCAACAAGAGAGAGAAGGGAAATGACAGGGCAGGACAGAGACTGCAATTGAATCAACAGTCTGATCAGAATGAACTTTGTGAATGAGGGGGCAGGGCTGAAGGGCCACAAGGCCTACTTCTACAACCAATGCTAATCTTATTTGAGACTGGGAGAGGGAAGAGGGGATACAGGGAAAGGAAGCAGGCAAAACAGGCAGAGTTGGGAAGAGGATGAGTGAGGGCCAGAGAGGGGACTGTGAAGGGGCATACAGGTTAAAGCTCCCTCTGCACTGTCCCCATCAAATACCCCCAGTGCAGGAACAGCACAGGGTTAGATACAGAGTAAAGCTTCTGCTACTCTTTTCAAGGGAAGGTAGAGCTCTCTCTACTCCTGTAAAATGTAAATCAAATTCCCTCTGCATGGTTGCCATTAACATCTCTAAACAGATAAAGTTACAGAGTGAAACTCCTATTACTCCTTTAAACTGAAATTCATGTTTCCTTGATCTATCCCCATCAAATTTTGCCAGGGCAGAGATAGTATGAGGTTAGATTCCAGGTAAAGCTACCTCTACACAGTCCCTTTTTTCTCTTACCCTTACCATCCTGTTTATGTCGTTAGGCATGCCCACCTTGAAGAGCTTCTGCCCGTGTCTCCTACAGGATTTCCATTCTAACCTTTCGCCTTGCTCGCCATCACTACTTTCAGTTTATCTCGGAGTATTTGACAAAGTCTTTGCCATGACTTGTTTCCACAGCCAGATCTCATTCCTTAATGTGAAGATGCTGGTGCTGGACTGGGGTGGATAGGGTCAGAAGTCACACTACACCAGGTTATAGTCCTTTTGGAGCTTTTGGAGTGTTGCTCCTTTGACTGGTTGGAAAACGTATGATTTCAAATAAACCTGTTGGACTATAACCCGGTGTCATGTGACTTCTGACTTCATTTCCCCAGTGTCTTCCTGTGGCTCAGACTCATGTTCCCACTTCCCCCAGATTCCAACTGAAATTCCATCCTTTGTGTTTGAATCCACCCAGCATCGTAGGTATCTCTGTGATATACAATGCTCCTCAGACAGCTGTTCTCGCCGCATCTCGAGACCCACACTCGTGCACACACTCTGTCCGAAAGTATTGCGTCATGCTGGCTCAGCGATGCCATGCTTCCCCCACCTCCCAGTCCTGTTTCCTCCTCAGGCTCATTCAACGTTGTAACAAGAAACCTTTTCTCTTCCTTTCAGTTCAGGAATCAAGGAACACAAGATGCAGAAACCTAGAGATGCCCACAACCCTCTGGTGCCATTCTCCCCTGCCCTTCCCTCTGGCTCCATCCCCTCTCCCAGTCCCACCTTCAGCCCTTCCTGATCTTCTGCTCTCCAATGCTCAGCGTTCTGTAATTAGTAAAGGCTTCAGTTTTTTTTTATCTTTGCATCCCCATCTTAATGAAGTTTGGGTATGACATGATGTTGATCTCTTCTTCCGTCGCCTTCGCGTCTGTGGCCATTTCTTAGGACAAGAGTCCTCTTCCCATCCCACAGACTCCTTCACACAGCTCCAACGGTCTCCCTTCACCTGGATCCGTCCCTCTGGCCTTCAATCTGCACTTGACCTGGATATCAAAACTGTTGAGGTGACATTGGTCATTTTAATTTCTCTGCCTTGATCAGATGGGCCAATGAGCTGAGGAGTGGCAGATGGAGTTTAATTTAGATAAACGTGAAGTGCTGCATTTTGGGAAAGCAAATCTTAGCAGGACTTATACACTTAATGGTAAGGTCCTTGGGAGTGTTGCTGAACAGAAAGACCTTGGAGTGTCAATTCATAGCTCCTAGTTCCTTGAAAGTAGAGTCACAGGTAGTTAGGATATTGAAGAAGACATTTTGTATGCTTGCCTTCATTGATCAGTGCATTGAGTATAGGTGTTGGGAGGTCTTGTTGCAACTGTACAGGACATTGGTTAGGCCACTTTTGAAATACTGTGTGTAATTCTGGTCTCCCTGTTAAATTAAGGATGTTTTGAAACTTGAAAGGATTCAGAAAAGATTTACAAGGATGTTGCCAAGGTTGGAGGATTTGAGCTATAGGCAGAGACTGAATAGACTAGGGCTGTTTTCCCTGGAGCACTGGAGGCTGAGGAGTGATCTAATAGATGTTTCTAAAATCATGAGGGGCATAAATAAGCTGAATAGCCAAGGTCTTTTTCCCCAGGGTAGTGGTGTCCAAAACCTGAGGGCATAGGTTTATGGTGAGAGGGGAAAGATTTAAAAGAGACTTTGGGCAACCTTTTCACGCAGAGGATGCGTGTATGGAATGAGCTGCCAGAGGAAGTGTTGATGAGGTTGGTACAATTACAACAGTTAAAAGACATCTGGATGGGGATATGAATAGGAAGGGTTTGGGGGCAAACATAGCAAGTGGGACTAGATTAATTTAAAATATCTGGTTGACACGGATGAATGGGACTGAAGGGTTTATAATGAACAGCTCTATGACATACTGTGTAAGTGTGTATCTGTGTATGTATAAATGTGAGAGTATATGTAAATGTGTGAGTGGTTCAGCATGAGGACAGGGAAAAGTGTCATCTTGTGAAACCAGGAGTGTCTGGCTGTTAACAGGGAGGGCAGAGTGTTCCTGGGTCTGAGCTGTGGGTTTATGACAGTGTCTGACAGAGTCCGATAACCAGATCCAGGCATCAAAGAGCAAGATGCTCTTCCTCCAGATAGCCCCTGCCTCACCCCCAGCCCCATCCCTCATTCACGTCCACCAGCTGCACCACCACGCCTCCCTCTCCTTCATCCACGGATCTTGCTATCCAGTCTTTGCCAAACCCCTGATGATGCTCATGGCACCACCTGTAGGATGCTGGCGAAGCATGGAGCTCAATTGGAATTGATCAGCCGCTGTACAGACACTGCTGTAGACTGCACCAGACTGTAACTCAGGGTGGCTCCCTCACTCACTGCCTCATCCCTGCCTCACCTTGCCTCACCTCCACTAGCCTCACCCCACCTCCCGTCACTATGCCAATTAGTGCAGTCACTTGACCTGGCAGCTTCCCTTGCTGCTCAGCTATCCTCAGTCAAAGGGAGAGCCATCCTGCTGTGTTCCTGTGTGCTACATCAATCTCACAGTAAACACTGCATGTGCAGGAAACAGCAGCCAGGGCTCGAAGGCTTGGTATGGGCTAAGACTGTCAGATGATGGTCAGGCATCTTAGTATTTCTCATCTGTGCTTGTCTGGATAGGTCAGTCAAGAGGAAGGGATATGGTCAGACCATTGACTCCATCTGGAGAAATTAATAGACAATAGACAATAGGTGCAGGAGTAGGCCATTCTGCCCTTCGAGCCTGCACCACCATTCAATATGATCATGGCTGATCATCCTTAATCAGTATCCTGTTCCTGCCTTATCCCCATCACCCTTGATTCCACTATCCCTAAGAGCTCTATCCAATTCTTTCTTGAAAGTATCCAGAGACTTGGCCTCCACAGCCTTCTGGGGCAGAGCATTCCATACACCCACCACTCTCTGGGTGAAGAAGTTTCTCCTCATCTCTGTTCTAAGTGGCCTACCCCTTATTCTTAAACTGTGTCCTTTGGTTCGGCACTCACTCATCAGCAGAAAAATGTTTCCTGTCTCCAGAGTGTCCAATCCTTTAATAATCTTATACGTCTCAATCAGATCCCCTCTCAGTCTTCTAAACTCAAGGGTGTACAAGCCCAATTGTTCCAATCTTTCAGCGTAAGATAGTCACACCATTCCGGGAATTGACCTCGTGAACCTACGCTGCACTCCTTCAATAGCCAGAATGTCTTTCCTCAAACTTGGAGACCAAAACTGCGCCCAATATTCCAGGTGCAGTCTCACCAGGGCTGCAGAAGGACCTCTTTGCTCCTATACTCAATTCCTCTTGTTATGAAGGCCAGCATGTCATGAGCTTTCTTCACTGCCTGCTGTACCTGCATAATTGCCTTCATTGACTGATGGACAAGAACACCTAGATCTTGTTGGACTTCCCCTTTACCTAACTTGACTCCATTTAGATAATAATCTGCCTTCCTGTTCTATCCACTTTGGTGGCAAACCACACACTTATCCACATTAAACTGCATCTGCCATGCATCCGCCACTCACCTTGCCTGTCCAAGTCACCCTGTATTCTTCTAACATCCTCCTCACATTTCACCCTGCCACTCAGCTTTGTGACATCAGCAAATTTGCTAATATTACTTTTAATACCTTCATCTATATCATTAATGTACATTGTAAAAAGCTGCGGTCCCAGCACTGATCCCTGCGGCACACCACTGGTCACCGCCTGCCATTCCGAAAGGGAGCCGTTTATCACTACTTTTTGTTTCCTGTCAGCCAACCAACTTTCAATCCATGTCAGTATTTTGCCCCGAATACTATGTGCCCTAATTTTACTCACTAACCTCCTGTGTGGGACTTTATCAAAGGCTTTCTGAAAGTCCAGGTATACTACATCCACTGGATCGCCCTTGTCCATCTTCAGAGTTACATCCTCAAAACATTCCAGAAGATTAGTCAAGCATGATTTCCCCTTCATAAATCCATGCTGACTCTGACCTATCCTGTTACTGCTATCCAGATGTGTCATAATTTCATCCTTTATAATAGACTCCAGCATTTTTCCCATCACTGAGGTCAGACTAACTGGTCTATAATTCTTTGTTTTCTCTCTCCCTCCTTTCTTAAAATGTGGGATAACATTAGCCACCCTCCAATCCGCAGGAACTGATCCCGAATCTATCGAACTCTGGAAAATAATCACCAACGCATCCACGATTTCTTGAGCCACCTCCTTCAGTACCCTGGGATGTAGACCATCAGGCCCCGGGGACTTATCAACCTTCAGACCTAACAGTCTCTCCAACACCAATTCCTGGCAAATATAAATTCCCTTCAGTTCAGGTCCTTCAGCCACTGTTACCTCAGGGAGATTGCTTGTGTCTTCCCCAGTGAACACAGATCTGAAGTACCCATTTAATTCTTCTGCCATTTCTTTGTTCCCCGTAATAAGTTCACCCATTTCTGTCTTCAAGGGCCCAATTTTAGTCTGAACCATTTTTTTGCCTTTCACATACCTAAAAAAGCTTTTACTATCCTCCTTTATATTTTTGGCCAGTTTACCTTCGTACCTTATTTTTTTCTTTGCGTATTTCATTTTTAGTAATCCTCTGTTGTTCTTTAAAAGCTTCCCAGTCCTCCGATTTCCCGATTTGCTATGTTATACTTTTTCCCTTTTGTCTTTATATGGTCCTTAACTTCCCTCACCACCCCTGCCTCCTCATAGGATCTTTCTTCCTTTTTGGGATGAACTGATCCTGCAACTTCTGCATTATACCCAGAAATACCTGCCATTGTTCCTCCACTGCCATCCCTGCTAGGGTATTGCACCATTGAACTTTGGCCAGCTCCTTCCTCATAGCTCCATAGTTCTCGTTATTCAACTGAAATATTGTCACTCCCAATTCTACCCTCTCCCTTTCAAACTGCAGATTAAAGCTTATTGTCTTGTGGTCACTACCTCCTAATGGCTCCTTCACTTCGAGCTCCCTGATCAAATCCAGTTTGTTGCACAACACCAGATCCAGAATTGCTTTCTCCCTGGTAGGCTCCAACACAAGCTGTTCTAAGAATCTATCTCAGAGGCACTCCACAAACTCCCTTTCTTGGGTCCAGTACCATCCTGATTCTCCCAGTCTACCTGCATGTTGAAATCCCCCATAACAACTGGAGTCATATCTGTGCGACAGGCCAATTTCAACTTCTTATTCAACTTACATCCGACATCCAGACTACTGATTGGGGGCCTGTAGATAACTCCCAAGAGGGTCTTTCTACCCTTAGAATTTCTCAGCTCTATCCACACTGACTCTACATCCCCTGATTCCAGGTTCCCCCCCCCCCCGTGCAAGGGACTGAATATCATCCCTTACCAACATGGCCACCCCACCCCCTCTGCCCGTCAGTCTGTCCTTACGATAGCACGTGTAGCCTTGAGTATTCATTTCCCAGGCTCTGTCCACTTGAAGCCACGTCTCAGTTATCCCCACATCGTCGTAATTGCCAATTTCCAAATGAGCCTCAAGCTCATCCACCTTATTTCGAATGCTTCGTGCATTCAAATATAATATTTTTAATTTGTTGCTCCCCTCACCCTTCCCTATCGATCCCTATTTCACTTGACCTTACGGCATGATCCTTTTTTGAGTTTTCTGCTCCATTGATTCTGTTGTCTTTCTTGACTTCTCTTGTTCTAACTTTCCCTTTAACTTCCTTCTAAAACTTCCAGTCTGTCCCCTCCCCACAGCTATTTAGTTTAAACACAGCTGTGTTGCAGAATGCTGGTTCCCCACCTATTAAGGTGCAACCCATCTCTCTTGTATAATTTATCCTTACCGCTAAATATACCCCAGTGATCCAAGAATTTAAATCCCTGCTTCTTGCACCAGTTCACCAGCCACACATTCAAGTCCATTATCTCCCTGTTCCTGTCCTCTCCAGCCCGAGGAACTAGAAGCAAACCAGAGATAACCACCTTTATGTGCTTTAAAACATAGCACGTAGCTGCCAGAGTAGGCCATTCAGCCCTTCGAGCATGCCCCAACATTCAATATGATCATGGCTGATCATGCACTTTCAGTATCCCACTCCCACTTTCTCTCCAAGCCCTTTGAATCCTTTAGCCACAAGGGCCACATCCAGCTCCATCATGAATAGATCTAACAAATAGCTTCCTGTGGGAGAGACTTTCACAAGGTCACAACTCTCTCTGAGTGAAGAAATTCTTCCTCATCTCAGTCCTGAATGACTTACTCCTTATTCTTAGACTGTGACCCTCCCAGTTGTGGACTTCCCCAACATCGGGACCATTCTTCCCACATCTAGCCTGTCCAGCCCCACCAGGATTTTATATGCTTCTATAAAATCCCTCCTCATTCTTCTAAATTCCAGTGTGTACAAACCCAGTCGATCCATTCTTTCTTCATCTGTCAATCCTGCTATTCCCAGGAATCAGTCTGGTGAACCTTTGCTGGACTCCCTCAATAACAAGAATGGCGTTCCTCAGACTGGGAGATCAAAATTACACACAGTACTCCAGGTTTGGCCTCACCAAGGCCCTGTATAACTGCAGCAAGGCATCCTTACTCCAATACTGAAATGGGATGGGATGAGGCTGCAAGCTAGAGAAAGGGAGATGACAATTGTGAAGGGCATTGTAACTCTAAGAGGAAGATACAGTAGAGTATGGATAGAAATGAAGCTATCGAGTCATAGAAATGGTCAGAACGGAAACAGACCCTTCGGTCCAGCTTGTCCATGCCGACCAGATATCCTAACCCAACCCAGTCCCACCTGCCAACACCTGACCCATATCCCTCCAAACCCTTCCTATTCATATACCCATTCAGCCTTCACCACTTCCTCTGGCAGCTCATTCCATACACGTACTACCCTCTGAGTGAAAGAAGTTGCCCCTTAGGTCTCCTTTACATCTTTCTCCTCTCACCCTAAACCTATGCCCTCTAGTTCTGGACACTTTCACCCCAGGAAGAGACTTTCTCTCGTTATCCTATCCATGCCCCTCATGATTTTATAAACCTCAGGTGTGAGGAGAGTTTGCCTGTGGTAAGGAGCACTTGACTCTGAGAGAGAGCACGGTATATGAGGACACCCTGTACAGACATCCCATATGGTGGGGCTGGGAGTGTTGGGGAGGAGATGCAAGGTGAAGGCTCACCAAGACAGATTCTTTGCCAACCTGGGGAGATATGAAGCATCTCAGGGTTTATGGGAAGGGCTAACAGGAAGGGGATCTGAATTGTTGGGACTCACTGATCAAGGAGGCAGAGGCTGGAAATCACTGTCCGAGGAGTTCGCACTGTCCCTTTCCATTGTGGAGGAAATCAAAAGCACGCAATGAGAAAGAAAATGGCACTGATCTCACCCAAAGTGGTCAGGGTTAGTGACAGGAGCCACTGGTGTTCAGGCATTGAGAGGGAGACAGCATTTCACATAGAGCCACACAGTGGACAGGACACAGAGCCTGTGTGCTCCCTCATCCCTGGCCAGCCTAATGCATCATCTCCATGTTTGCTGCACAGCTCCCAGCACCAGGCATCAGTAATCACCTCATACAGACCAACACCTTTCAACAAAGAGCCTGGGAAAGAGACGGAATGTTCTGGACAGCAGCAATGAGGCCAGCAGAAGCCAATGCCCTATATCCCCTACCTTGGTCTTGCTTCTCTTTCCTGCAGCAGGCTGTCACCACAGGCACTGATCCGTGGTATGGGTGTCCCTGATTTACTAACACTCAAACTGACCAACACAATCCCGTCCAGGGGATAATTTTAACGCCATAAGAACATTTACAAACAGCTTGCCTACGTTGTCCTGCATTCTGTGGACAGGTTGCTAGTATAGTGACATTCAGGGTGACACAGAGACTCAAACAAACCGATTTAAGGTGTGAGCAGTGATGTTTATTGAAAAGTCATTGTCACTCTGCCCATAAAGTGTCCTTGATAGGTTTACTTCATCCTCAAGGTAAAAACAATGACTGCAGATGCTGGAAACCAGATTCTGGATTAGTGGTGCTGGAAGAGCACAGCAGTTCAGGCAGCATCCGAGGAGCAGCGAAATCGACGTTTCGGGCAAAAGCACTTTATCAGGATTCGATTTCGATTTCGAAGCTACTTGGATGCTGCCTGAACTGCTGTGCTCTTCCAGCACCACTATTCCAGTATTTCTTCATCCTCAGACTCTCACCCCATCTCAGTCCAGTCCCTGATTACACAGCTGGGAGCCCATTGCCCCTGGGGTGGGGGGAGTGGGGTGGGTCTGGGTGGTCCTAATCTGGTATGGGGCTTCTTGCCAGAGGTATGTGGACCCGAGCTGAAAATGTGTTGCTGGAAAAGCGCAGCAGGTCAGGCAGCATCCAAGGAGCAGGAGAATCGACGTTTCGGGCATGAGCCCTTCTTCAGGAATGATTCTCCTGTTCTTTGGATGCTGCCTGACCTGCTGCGCTTTTCCAGCAATACATTTTCAGCTCTGATCTCCAGCATCTGCAGTCCTCACTTTCTCCTAGAGGTATGTGGACCCTCAGCTACAACTTCAAGGCTCAGAGGGGAGGGGCAGGGTGAGGTGTAAGGTCTGGCCACCTCTGGAGTATCCACACCGACGTCCTCAATGGTCTGTACAAATGAGGAACAGGGAAAGAGGGGAGTTCAACACATGGCTACAAGGACGGTACAGGAGGGAGGGTACCAGATACCTGGATAATTGGGGCTCATTCTGGGGTAGGTGGAACCTCTACCAACAGGATGGTTTACATCTGAACCAGAGGGGTACCAATATCCTGTGGCAGGGAGGTGGGATTTGCTAATGCTCTTCAGGAGGGTTGAAACTAATTTAGCAGGGGGATGGGAACCTGACTTGTAGCTCCATTATACAGGTGGTTGAGAGTAGTGAGGTCAGAAATAAGGTTTCAAGGTTGTAACAGTTCACTGGCAAGCAGCAAGGTGGTTTGAAGTGTATCTACTTCAGTGCCAGGAGCATCCCGAATAAGGTGGGTGAACTGGCAGCATGGGTTGGTACCTGGTACTTCGAATAGTTCCAGAGATGTAGATCACAGGATTTCAAAGATGATTCTGATAGGAGGGAGAGTAACAGAGTAGTTGTTATGGGGGCTTTAACTTTCCAAATATTGACTGGAAATACGATAGCTCATGTACTTTAGATGGGTCAGTTTTTGTCCAATGTGTGCAGGTTTCCTGACACAGTATGTAGACAGGCCAACAAGGGGCGAGGCCACATTGGTATTGGTACTGGGTAATGGACCAGGCCAGGTGTTAGATTTGGAGGTAGGTGAGCACTTTGGTGATAGTGACTACAATTTGGTTAGAACATAGAACAATACAATAGTTCACAGGTCGACCCTCGATGTTGCGCCGACCTGTAAACTATTCTCAGCTCCTCCCCCTACACTATCCCATCATCATCCATGTGCTTATCCAAGAATTATTTAAATCTCCCTAATGTGGCTGAGTTGACTACATTGGCAGGTAGGGCATTCCACGCCCTTATCACTCTCTGAGTAAAGAACCTGCCTCTGACATCTGTCTTAAATCTATCACCCCTCAATTTGTAGTTATGCCCCCACGTATATCATCGGAAAAAGGCTCTCACTGTCTACCCTACCTAATCCTCTGATCATCTTGTATGTCTCGATCAAATCCCCTCTTAGCCTCCTTCTTTCCAATGAGCACAGACCCAAGTCTCTCAGCCTTTCCTCATAAGACGTTCCCTCCAGACCAGGCAACATCCTGGTAAATCTCCTCTGCACCTTTTCCAATGCTTCCACATCCTTTCCGAAATATGGTAACCAGAATGGTACACAATATTCCAAGTGTGGCCGCACCAGCGTTTTGTACAGTTGCAGCATGATATTGTGGCTCCGGAACTCAATCCCTCTACCAATGAAACCTAACACACCGTATGCCTTCTTAATAGCACTATCCAGCTGGGTGGCAACTTTCAGGGATCTATGTACATGGACTCCAAGATCCCTCTGCACATCCACACTACCAAGAATCTTTCCATTGACCCAGTACTCTGCCTTCCTGTTATTCTACCCAAAGTACATCACTTCATATTTAGCTGCATTGAACTCCATTTGCCACCTCTCAGCCCAATTCTGCAGTTTATCCAAGTCCTCCTGCAACCTGTAACATTCTTCCACACTGTCCACTACTCCACCGACGTTAGTGTCATCTGCAAATTTACTAACCCACCCACCTATGCCGTGTCTAAGTCATTTATAAATATGACAAACAGCAGTGGTCCCAAACAGATCCTTGTGGCACACCATTAGTAATCGGACTCCAGGCTGAATATTTTCCTTCAACCACCTGAAATCAAATTGTTGCTTGCTCGATGATTATAAATCTTATAATCTTTTCCAAAACCTTTCCTATAGCAGAAGTAAGGCTCACTGGTCTATAATTACCTGGGTCATCTCTACTGCCCTTCTTGAACAAGGGCACAACATTTGCAATCCTCCAGTCCTCTGGTACTAAACCTGTAAACAATAATGACTCAAGTATCAAAGCCAAAGGCTCTGCTATCTCCTCCCTAGCTTCCCAGAGAATCCTCGGATAAATCCCATCTGGCCCAGAGGACTTGTCTGCTTCCACTCCCTCTAGGATCGATAACATCTGTTAGTAACTAACCTCGATTCTTTCTAGTCTAATATTTTGTACCTCATTCTTCTCCTCTACAGTATTCTCCTTTTCTGATGAGAAATATTCATTTAGCACCTCTCCGATCTCCACAGGGTCCACACTCAACTTCCCTCTTCTGTCTTTGACTGGCCGTATTCCTACCCTAGTCATCCTTTTATTCCTCACATACCTATAGAAAGCTTTAGGGTTCTCCTTTATTTGCTAAAGACTGCTCATGTCCTCTCTTTGCTCTTCTTAACTCTCTCTTTAAATCCTTCCGAGCTGATCTGTAACTCTCCATCACCTCATCTGAACCATCTTGCCTCATCAACACATAAGCCTCCTCCTCCTGCTTAACAAGAGATGCAATTTCTGTAGTAAACCACGGTTCCCTTACCTTATCACTTCCTCCCTGCCTGACAGGGACATACCTATCGAGGACACGCAATATCTGTTCCTTAAACCAGCTCCACATTTCCACTGTCTGCATCCCCTGCATTTTGCTACCGCATTCTATGCATCCTAATTCTTGCCTAATCGCATTATAAATGCCTTTGCCCATCGATAACTCTTGACCTGTGGCATGTACCTATCCCTTTCCATAATTCAGTTACGTATTATGGTCACTCTCTCCAAAATACTCACCTACAACTAAATCAAACACCTGCCCTGGTTCATAACCAAGCACCAGATCCAGTCTGGCCTCCCCTCTTGCCAGCCCTTCGATTCACTGTGTCAGGAAACCCTCCTGTACACATTGGACAAAAACTGATCCATCCAACATACTGGAGTTATAGCGTTTCCAGTCAATGTTGGGGAAGTTAAAGTCCCCCATAATGACCACCCTGTTCCTTTCACTCCTACCCAGAATAATTTTGCCAATCCTCTCTTCCACCTCCCTGGAACTCTGCAGAGACCTATAAAAAACTCCGAGCAGTGTGACCTCTCCTCTCCTGTTTCTAACCTCAGTCCACACTACCTCAGTAGACGAGTCTTCGTCAAAGATTCTTTCAACTACCGTTATACTATCCTTCACCAACAAGGCCACGCCTCCCCCTCTTTTACCACCTTGCCTGTTTTTAATGAAAGATCTAAACCCTGGAACCTGCAACATCCATTCCTGACCCTGCTCTATCCATGCCTCCAAAATGGCCACAACATGGAAGCCCCAGGTACCAACCCGTGCTGCAAGCTCACCTACCTTATTTCGGACACTTTTGGCATTGAAGTAGACACACTTCAAACCAGTTTGCTGTCTGCCAGCAGATTCCTGTGACCCTGAAATCCTGTCCCTGCTCTCTCTACTCTCATTCTCCTGTGCACTGCAACTACACCTCATGTTCCCATCCCCCTGCAGAGTTAATTTAAACCCACCTGAATAGCACCAGCAAATTTCCCACCCAGGATATTAGTACCTCCCGGTTCAAGTGAAGACCGTCCTGTTTGTACAGGTCCCACCTTCCCCAGAGTGAGCCCCAATTATCCAAGAACCTGAAACCCTCCCTCCTGCACCACCCTTACAGCCACGTGTTCAGCTGATATCTCTCCCTATTCCTTGCCTCACTGTCACGTGGCACGGGTAAAAAACCAGAGAAAACAACTCTTGTTTGTTCTAGCTCTCAGCTTCCACCCTGGTTACGTTTATTTTAGCGATGGAAAGGGTTAGGTATATACTTAAGGGCAAGAGTTATAGCTGGGGGAACGGCAGTTATGATTAGGCAAGATTTAGGATTCATAGGATAGGGAAGGTAACTGTACGGGATGGGCACAATTGAAATGTGGAGCTTATTCAAGGAACAGCTACTGTGTGTCATTGATAACTATGTACCTGTCAGACAGGGAGGAAGTGGACGAGTGAGGGAACTGTGGTTTACTAAAGAAGTTGAATCTCTTGTCAAGAGGAAGAAGGAGACTTATGTAAAGATGAGACGTGAAGGGCACTTGAGAGTTACAAGGTAGCCAGGAAGGACCTAAAGAGAGAACTCAGAAGAGTCAGGAGGGGACATGAAAAGTCTTTGGCAGGTCGGATCCAGGAAAACTCTAAAACTTTCTTTAGTTTTTTTAACAGAAAATAATGACAAGAGTAAGATTAGGGGCCAGTCAAGGACAGTAGCAGGAAGTTGTGTATAGAGTCAGAGGAGATAGGGGAAGCGCTAAATTAATATTTTTCGGCAGTATTCACACTGGCAAAAGACAGTGTTGTCGAAGAGAATACTGAGATACAGGCGACTAGACTAGACAGGATTAAGGTTCATAAGGAGGACGTGTTGGTAATTCTAGAAAGTGTGAAAATAGATAAGTCCCTTGGGCCAGATGGGATTTATTCTAGGATCCTCTGGGAAGCCAGGGAGGAGATTGCCGAGCCTTTGGCTTTGATCTTTATGTTGTCATTGTCTATAGGAATAGTGCGAGAAGCTTAACTATGTCCCTCAGTAACCTGCAACATCCTTCACCGACCTTAGGGTCACCTGCAAGTTTACCAACCCATCCTTCTATGCCCTCATCCAGGTCATTTATAAAAATGACAAAACAGCAGTGGCCCCAAAACAGATCCTTGCGGTACCCCACTAGTAACTGAACTCCAGGATGAATATTTCCCATCAACCACCACTCTCTGTCTTCTTTTAGCTAGCCAAGGAGGATTGCAAATGTTGTTCCCTTGTTTGGGGAGTAGAGACAACCCTGGGAATTACAGATCAGTGACCCTCACTTCGAATGTGGGTAAAGTATTGGAAAGGATTATAAGAGAGAGGATTTATAATCATCTTGAAAGGAATAGGTGGATTAGGGTTCATCAACACAGTTTTGTGAAGGGTAGACCGTACTTCAGAAACCTTATTGAGTTCTTTGAGAAGGTGACCAAACAGATGGATGAGGGTAAAGCATTTGATGTGGTGTATATGGATTTCAGTAAGATGTTTGATAAGGTTCCTCACGGTAAACTATTGCAGAAATTACAGAGGCATGGGATTGAAGGTGATTTAGCGGTTTGGATCAGAAATTGGCTAGCTAAAAGAAAACAGAGAGTGGTGGTTGATGGGAAATGTTCACCCTGGAGTTCAGTTACTAGTGGGGTACTGCAAGGATCTGTTTTGGGGCCACTGCTGCTTGTCATTTTTATAAATGACCTGGATGAGGGCATAGAAGGATGGGTTGGTAAATTTGCAGGTGACCCTAAGGTCGGTGAAGGATGTTGCAGGTTACAGAGGGACATAGATAAGCTGCAGAGCTGGGCTGAGAGGTGGCAAATGGAGTCCAGTGTGGAAAAGTGTGAGGTGATTCCCTTAGGATGGAGCAACAAGAATACAGAGTACTGGGCTAATGGTAAGATTCTTGGTAGTGTGAATGAGCAGAGAGATCTTGGTGTCCATTTACATGGATCCCTGAAAGTTGCCACCCAGATTGATACGGTCGTTAAAAAGGCATACGATATGATAGCTTTTATTGGTAGAGGGATTGAGTTTTGGAATCATGAGGTAGTGCTGCAGCTGTATAAAACTCTGGTACGGCCACACTTGGAGTATTGCGTACAATTCTGGTCACCGCGTTATAGGAAGGATGTGGAAGCTTTGGAAAGGGTTCACAGGAGATTTACTGGGATGTTGCCTGGTATGGAGGGAAGGTCTTACAAGGAAAGGCTGAGGGACTTGAGGCTGTTTTCGTTCGAGAGAAGAAGGTTGAGAGGTGACTTAATTGAGACATATAAGATAATCAGAGGGTTAAATAGGTTAGACAGTGAGAGCTTTTTTCCTCGGGTGGTGATAGCTAGCATGAGGGATCATCGCTTTAAATTGAGGGGTGATAGATATAGGACAGATGTCAGAGTAGTTTCTTTACTATGTTATGGAACAGCCTGCCTGCAACAGCAGTAGATTCAACAACTTTAAGGGTGGTGATAATTGTTGTGGTTCTGTTCGCCGAGCTGGGAATTTGTCTTGCAAATGTTTCGTCCCCTGTCTAGGTGACATCCTCAGTGCTTGGGAGCCTCCTGTGAAGCGCTTCTGTGATGTTTCCTCCGGCATTTATAGTGGCCTGTCTCTGCCGCTTCCGGTTGTCAGTTCCAGCTGTCCGCTGTAGTGGCCGGTATATTGGGTCCAGGTCGATGTGTTTGTTGATAGAGTCTGTGGATGGGTGCCATGAGGGGACAACACTATTATAGGACAAGCCAAACAGAGAACAGCCAGGGAATTCCTAGAGACATGGCACTCATCCACAGACTCTATCAACAAACACATCAACCTGGACCCAATATACCGGCCACTACAGCGGACAGCTGGAACTGACAACCGGAAGTGGCAGAGACAGGCCACTATAAATGCCGGAGGAAACATCACAGAAGCGCTTCACAGGAGGCTCCCAAGCACTGAGGATGTCACCTAGACAGGGGACGAAACGTCTGCAACACAAATTCCCAGCTCAGTGAACAGAACCACAACAACGAGCACCCGAGCTACAAATCTTCTCCCAAACTTTGGTGATGATAATGAATGATAATGGAATATTGTATAATGGGCTTCAGATTGGTTTCACAAGTTGCGCAACATCGAGGGCCGAAGGACCTGTACTGCATTGTAATGTTCTAAGTTCTAGTTCCTTCCCTGGTGGGGTGTCTCATGGCACTGCCCTGCCTCAGTGTGAGAAAGGGGCACCGGGACTGAGCTCACCATCCTAACCTGCTGTCAAGCTGCCTTCTGGTCCTGAGGTCAAGGGAATGGGGCAGTGGGAGTGCAGGAATGTGAGCTTCTCCAACAGACCCTGAGGGTGCCAGCCTGCCCACAGAGGCAGCCAGACAACTGCAATATTCACTGCACTGCTGCAGCCCCTCTGCAACAAGTATTCAAGTACAGCAAAGGTCAGCACTGAGGGAGTGGGCACTGTCGGAGGGTCAGTGCTGAGGGAGTGGGCACTGTCGGAGGGTCAGTGCTGAGGGAGTGGGCACTGTCGGAGGGTCAGTGCTGAGGGAGTGCTGCACTGTCGGAGGGTCAGTGCTGAGGGAGTGGGCACTGTCGGAGGATCAGTGCTGAGGGAGTGGGCACTGTCGGAGGGTCAGCGCTGAGGAAGTGGGCACTGTCGGAGGGTCAGCGCTGAGGAAGTGCTGCACTGTCGGAGGGTCAGTGCTGAGGGAGTGGGCACTGTCGGAGGGTCAGTGCTAAGGGAGTGGGCACTGTCGGAGGGTCAGCGCTGAGGGAGTGCTGCACTGTCGGAGGGTCAGCGCTGAGGGAGTGGGCACTGTCGGAGGGTTAGCGCTGAGGAAGTGCTGCACTGTCGGAGGGTCAGTGCTGAGGGAGTGGGCACTGTCGGAGGGTCAGTGCTGAGGGAGTGCCGCACTGTCGGAGGGTCAGCGCTGAGGGAGTGCTGCACTGTCGGAGAGTCAGCGCTGAGGGAGTGGGCACTGTCGGAGGGTTAGCGCTGAGGGAGTGCTGCACTGTCGGAGGGTCAGTGCTGAGGGAGTGGGCACTGTCGGAGGGTCAGTGCTAAGGGAGTGGGCACTGTCGGAGGGTCAGCGCTGAGGGAGTGGGCACTGTCGGAGGGTCAGCGCTGAGGGAGTGCTGCACTGTCGGAGGGTCAGCGCTGAGGGAGTGGGCACTGTCGGAGGGTCAGCGCTGAGGGAGTGCTGCACTGTCGGAGGGTCAGTGCTGAGGGAGTGGGCACTGTCGGAGGGTTAGCGCTGAGGGAGTGCTGCACTGTCGGAGGGTCAGTGCTGAGAGAGCGCTGCACTGTCAGAGGGTCAATGCTGAGAGAGCGCTGCACTGTCAGAGGGTCAGTGCTGAGGGAGGTCCGTACTGTCGGAGGGTCAGTGCTGAGGGAGTGGACACTGTCGGATGGTCAGTGCTGAGGGAGCGCCGCTCAGTTGGAGGGTCAGCGCTGAGGGAGTGCTGCACTGTTGGAGGGTCAGTGCTGAGGGAGTGGGCACTGTTGGAGGGTCAGCGCTGAGGGAGTGGGCACTGTCGGAGGGTCAGCGCTGAGGGAGTGCTGCACTGTCTACGGGTCAGCGCTGAGGGAGTGGGCACTGTCGGAGGGTCAGCGCTGAGGGAGTGCTGCACTGTCGGAGGGTCAGTGCTGAGGGAGTGGGCACTGTCGGAGGGTTAGCGCTGAGGGAGTGCTGCACTGTCGGAGGGTCAGTGCTGAGGGAGCGCTGCACTGTCAGAGGGTCAATGCTGAGAGAGCGCTGCACTGTCAGAGGGTCAGTGCTGAGGGAGGTCCGTACTGTCGGAGGGTCAGTGCTGAGGGAGTGGACACTGTCGGATGGTCAGTGCTGAGGGAGCGCCGCTCAGTTGGAGGGTCAGCGCTGAGGGAGTGCTGCACTGTTGGAGGGTCAGTGCTGAGGGAGTGGGCACTGTTGGAGGGTCAGTGCTGAGGGAGTGGGCACTGTCGGAGGGTCAGCGCTGAGGGAGCGCCGCTCAGTTGGAGGGTCACAGAAAAGATTTACACGAATGTTGGCAGGACTAGAGGATTTGAGTTAGAGGGAGAGGCTGAATGGACTGGGGCTGTTTTCCCTGGAGAGTCGGAGACTGAGGGGTGACCTTTTAGAGTTTATAAAATCATGATGGGCACGGATAGGATAAATAGACGAGGTCCTTTTCCTTGGAAGGGGGAGTGCAAAACTGCAGATATAGGTTTAAGGCGAGGGGGAAAGATTTAAAAAGTTCCTGAGGTGTAACTTTTTCATGAAGAGGATGGTTCATGTTTGGAACAAGCTGCCAGAGGAAATCGAGAGGTGGGCATGGTTACAACATTTAAAAAGCATAGGTACATGAATTGGAAAGGGAAAAAGAGATACGGACCAAATGCTGGAAAATGAGACCAGGTCTGATCGGGATGTCTGGTTGGTGTGGATGAGTTAGATGGAAGGGTCTGTTTCCATGTTGGATGACTTTAAAGGAACAGAGTGTTATTATGAAGAAAGAACTAGATGACCTTCAGCTCATCCGAGAAATAGGAATTTTCTGGACGGGACCTTCAGCGAGGTCAGTACATCAAGCATACCAGAAGAGAGAAGAAGGGAGATGACGATGAGGAAGAAAGAGGTGATTCAATTACAAGAGACCCTGGGAGAATTACCTCTTGTGAACAGGTTGAATCTCTTGGAAACTGTCGAGACAGATGGCACTGCCAGTTCGAGAGGCGGACTGGTCAGACAATTGAAGATTGGCGTGGAGGCAGAGCCGAGGAGTCAGACATAGTGCAGAGCCGTGGTCATAGGGGACTCCATAGTGAGAGGAACTGAAAGGGGTTTCTGCAGCAACAGGCGGGATTTTGAGGATGGTGTGTTGCCTTCCTGGTCCCAGGATCCAGGACATCACCGACAGAGTGCAGGGAATCCCCAAAAGGGCGAAGGTGAAGAGCCAGAGGTGGTGGTGCATGTCGGCACAAATGATGTCAGGAAGAGAAGGGGTTCCCTACAGCGGGACTGCAGGGAACTCAGAAGAAGGCTGGAAAGCAGGACATCCAGGGTGGTTATCTCTGGTTTGCTTCCAGTTCCTCGGGCTGGAGAGGGCTGGAACAGGGAGATAATGGACTTGAATGTGTGGCTGGGGAACTGGTGCAGGAAGCAAGGATTTAAATTCGTAGATCACTGGGGTATGTTTAGCGGTAAGGATAAATTATACAAGAGCGACAGGTTGCACCTTAATAGGTGGGGGACCAGCATTCTGGCAGTGAGGTTTGCAACTGCAACGCAGGGGTGTTTAAACTAAATAGCGGGGGGGAGGGGACAGACTGGAAATTCATGAAGAAAGTTAAAGGGGAAGTGAGAATAAGAGAAGTTAAGAAACAGAATCAGTGGAGCAGAAAACTCAAGAAGGGATCATACAGTATGGTCAAGTGAAATAGGGATTGATAGGAAGGGTCAGGGGAGTAACAAATTAAAAATATTATATATGAATGCACGTAGCATTAGAAATAAGATGGATGAGCTTGAGGCTGTTGGAAATTGGCAGCTACGATGTTGCGGGGATAACTGAGACGTGGCTTCAAGTGGACAGGGTCTGGGAAATGAATAATCAAAGCTATACGTGCTACCGTAAGGACAGACTGATTGGCAGAGGGGGTGGGGTGGCCCTGTTGGTGAGGAATGATATTCAGTCCCTTGCGAGGGGGGACCTAGAGTCAGGGGATGTAGCGTCAGTGTGGACAGAGCTGAGAAATTCTAAGGGTAGAAAGACCCTAATGGAAGTTATCTACAGGCCCTGAACAGTAGGCTGGATGTAGGGTGTTGAATCTAGATTAGAGTGGTGCTGGAAAAGCACAGCAGTTCAGGCAGCATCCGAGGAGCAGTAAAATCGACATTTTGGGCAAAAGCCCTTCATCAGGAATACAGGCAGAGAGCTTGAAGGGTGGAGAGATAAGTGAGAGGAGGGTGGGGGTGGGGAGAAAGTAGCATAGAGTACAATAGGTGGGAGGGGATGAAGGGGATAGGTCAGGGAGGAGGGTGGAGTGGATAGGTGGAAAAGGAGATAGGCAGGTAGGACAAGTCCGGACAAGTCATGGGGACAATGCTGAGCTGGAAGTTTGGAACTAGGGTGAGGTGGGGGAAGGGGAAATGAGGAAACTGTTGAAATCCACATTGACGCCCTGGGGTTGAAGTGTTCCGAGGTGGAAGATGAGGCGTTCTTCCTCCAGGCGCCTGGTGGTGAGGGAGCGGTGGTGAAGGAGGCCCAGGACCTCCATGTCCTCAGCAGAGTGGGAGGGGGAGTTGAAATGTTGGGCCACGGGGCGGTTTGGTTGATTGGTGCGGGTGTCTCGGAGATGTTCCCTAAAGCGCTCTGCTAGGAGGCGCCCAGTCTCCCCAATGTAGAGGAGACCGCATCGGGAGCAACGGATACAATAAATGATATTAGTGGATGTGCAGGTAAAACTTTGATGGATGTGAAAGGCTCCTTTAGGGCCTTGGATGGAGGTGAGGGAGGAGGTGTGGGCACAGGTTTTACAGTTCCTGCGGTGGCAGGGGAAAGTGCCAGGATGGGAGGGTGGGTGGGAGGGGGGCGTGGATCTGACCAGGTAGTCAGGGAGGGAATGGTCTTTGCAGAAGGCGGAAAGGGGTGGGGAGGGAAATATATTCCTGGTGGTGGGGTCTTTTTGGAGGTGGCGGAAATGTCGGCTTAGGGGTGACCTTATAGAGGTTTACAAAATTATGAGGGGCATGGATAGGAAAAATAGACAAAGTCTTTTCCCTTGGATCGGGGAGTCCAGAACTAAAGGGCATAGGTTTAGGGTGCGAGGGGAAAGATATAAAAGAGACCTAAGGGGCAACTTTTTCACGCAGAGGGCGGTACGTGTATGAAATGAGCTGCCAGAGGATGTGGTGGAGGCTGGTACAATTGCAACATTTAAAAGGCATTTGGATGGGTATATGAATAGGAAGGGTTTGGAGGGATATGGGCAGGGTGCTGGCAGGTGGGACTAGATTAGGTTGGGATATCTGGTCGGCATGGACGGGTTGGACCGAAGGGTCTGTTTCCATGCTGTACATCTCTATGACTCTATGTAATCGTGGCTGAAGGGTCTAGGGTAATGGATGAACTGAAGGGAATTTATATTAGGCAGGAAATGGTGTTGGATAGACTGTTAGGTCTGAAGGCTGATAAGTCCCCAGGACCTGATGGTCTGCATCCCAGGGTACTGAAGGAGGTGGCTGTAGAAATCATGACTGATTTGGTAGTCATTTTCCAATGTTGTATAGATTCAGGATCAGTTCCTGCAGATTGGAGGGTGGCAAATGTCCCACTTTTCAAGAAAGGACGGAGAGAGAAAAAAGGGAATTATAGACCGGCTAGCCTGACCTCAGTGATGGGAAAGATGCTGGAGTCTATTATCAAAGATGAAATTACGACACATCTGGATAGTAGTAACAGGATAGGTCAGAGTCAGCATGGATTTATGAAGGGGAAATCGTGCTTTACTAATCTTCTGGAATTTTTTGAGGATGTAACTCTGAAGATGGACAAGGGAGGGCCAGTGGATGTAGTGTACCTGGACTTTCAGAAAGCTTTTTATAGAGTCTCACATAGGAGGTTAGTGAGCAAAATTAGGGCACATGGTATTGGGGGCAAAGGTATTGGATTGAAAATTGGCTGGCTGATAGGAAACAAAGAGTAGTGATAAACGGCTCCATTTCGGAATGGCAGGCGGTGACCAGTGGGGTACCGCAGGGATCAGTGTTGGGACTGCAGCTTTTTACAATGTACATTAATGATATAGATGAAGGTATTAAAAGTAATATTAGCAAATTTGCTGATGACACAAAGCTGGGTGTCAGGATGAAATGTGAGGAGGATGTTAGGAGAATACAGTGTGACTTGTACAGGCAAGGTGAGTGGGCGGATGCATGGCAGGTGCAGTTTAAAGTGGATAAATGTGTGGTTTGCCACCAAAGTGGCAACAACAGGAAGACAGATTACTATCTAAATGGAGTCGAGTTAGGTAAAGGGGCGGTACAACGAGATCTAGGTGTTCTTGTACATCAGTCAATGAAGGCAATTATGCAGGTACAGCAGGTAGTGAAGAAAGCTAATGACATGCTGGCCTTCATAACAAGAGGAATTGAGTATAGGAGCAAAGAGGTCTTTATGCAGCCCTGGTGAGACCGCCCCTGGAGTTTTGATCTTCAAATTTGAGGAAGAACATTCTGGCTATTGGGGGAGTGCAGCCCAGGTTCACGAGGTCAATTCCTGAAATGGTGGGACTATCATATGATAAAAGATTGGAGCGACTGGGCTTGTATACACTTGAGTTTAGAAGACTGAGAGGGGATCTGATTGAGACATATAAGATTATTAAAGGATTGGACACTCTGGAGGCAGGAAGCCTGTTTCCACTGATGGGTGAGTGCCGAACCAGAGGACATAATTTAAAAATAAGGGGTAGGCCATTTACAACAGAGTTGAGGAGAAACCTCTTTACCCAGAGAGTGGTGGGTGTATGGAATGCTCTGCCCCAGAAGGTCGTGGAGGCCCAGTCTCTGGATACTTTCAGAAAAGAGATGAATAGAGCTCTTCAAGATAGTGGAATCAAGGATTATGGGGATAAGGCGGGAACAGGATACTAATTAAGGATGATCAGCCATGATCACAATGAATGGTGGTGCTGGCTCAAAGGGCAGAATGGCCTACTCCTGTACCTATTGTCTATTGTCCATTAACTGGAGAAAAATTGCTGAAAGCTGCATCAGAAAGGGATTTGGGGAAACATTTGCTTGAAACACAGAGAGCTAGCACACAGGGGCAGCAGGTATATCTATGTCCTTCACCTATATCCAACACATATATTCAGCATCTGTGTCCTACACAATATCTCCAACATTCATACTGAATGTCAGTATCGAACAGGCACATCCAACATCTGTATCTAAAATGCTTAATCGACACTCATCCCCAAAGCCTGTATTTAACGTTCATATCCAACGTCTTTTTCTCGCAAAATTCTAAAAGTCAACGTTTCGACATCTCCTCTGCCAACTCTGAACCCTCATCCTTCGGCTTCTTTCAGGGAGAGAGTTTCAGACCTCCACTTTGGAGAGAAGATGGAGGTATAGTGATAATATCTCTGGGCTAGTAATCCAAAACCCGTGGCCAATGGGCTTGGGAACAAGGCTTGAATCCCATCATCACAAATACGAAATTTGAATTCAATTGAAAACCTGGAATTAAAAGTTAATCTCATGGTGTGTTGTGAATTCATCTTCAGGCTATGGGTGTTGCTGGCTCGGTCAGCAGTTGTTGCCAACCTATGGGTCTGGGTCACATGGAGTCCAGACTGGTAAGATGACAGCTTTCCCTCCCAAAAGGACAATACTGAACCCACAGGATTTTTATGATGATTACTGATGGCCACATGGTCACTATGAGATTAAGGAGAAAGTGAGGACTGCAGATGCTGGAGAATCAGAGCTGAAAATGTGTTGCTGGAAAAGCGCAGCAGGTCAGGCAGCATCCAAGGAGCAGGAGAATCGGCGTTTCGGGCATCAGCCCTTCTTCAGGAATGAGGAGGGTGTGCCAAGCAGGCTAAGATAAAAGGTAGGGAGGAGGGACTTGGGGAGGGGCGTTGGAAATGCGATAGGTGGAAGGAGGTCAAGGTGTGGGTGATAGGCCGGAGTGGGGTGAGGGCGGAGAGGTCAGGAAGAAGTTTGCAGGTTAGGAAGGTGGTGCTGAGTTCGAGGGTTGGGACTGAGACAAGGTGGGGGGAGGGGAAATGAGGAAACTGGAGAAATCGGAGTTCATCCCTTGTGGTTGGAGGGTTCCTAGGTGGAAGATGAGGCGTTCTTCCTCCAGCCGTCGTGTTGCTATGGTCTGGCAATGAAGGAGTCCAAGGACCTGCATGTCCTTGGAGGAGTGGGAGGGGGAGTTGAAGAGTTGAGCCACGGAGTGGTTGGGTCGGTTGGTCCGGGTGTCCCAGAGGTGTTCTCTGAAACATTCTGCAAGTAGGTGGCCTGTCTCCCCAATATAGAGGAGGCCACATCGGGTGCAGCGGATGCAGTAAATGATGTGTGTGGAGGTGCAGGTGAATTTGTGGCGGATATGGAAGGATCCCTTGGGGCCTTGGAGGGAAGTAAGGGGGGAGGTGTGGGCGCAAGTTTTGCATTTCTTGCGGTTGCAGGGGAAGGTGCTGGAAGTGGAGGTTGGGTTGGTGGGGCGTGTGGACCTGAAAATGACGACGGATGATATGATGTATATGGAGGTTGGTGGGGTGGTATGTGAGGACCAGTGGGGGATGGGGCCATCACCTATCACCCCACCAACCTCCATATACATCGCATCATCTGTCGTCATTTCCGCCACCTCCAAACTGACCCCACCACCAAGGATATATTTCCCTCCCCTCCCCTATCAGCATTCCGAAAAGACCACTCCCTCCGTGACTCCCTCGTCAGGTCCACATCCCCCACCAACCCAACCTCCACTTCCAGTACCTTCCCCTGCAACCACAAGAAATGCAAAACTTGCACCCACACCTCCCCCCTTACTTCCCTCCAAGGCCCCAAGGGATCCTTCCATATCTGCCACAAATTCACCTGCACCTCCACACACATCATTTACTGCATCCGCTGCACCCGATGTAGCCTCCTCTATATTGGAGAGACAGGCCCCTACTTGCGGAACGTTTCAGAGAACACCTCTGGGACACCCGGACCAACCAACCCAACCACCCCGTGGCTCAACACTTCAACTCCCCCTCCCACTCCACCAAGAACATGCAGGTCCTTGGACTCCTCCATCGCCAGACCATAGCAACACGACGGTTGGAGGAAGAACGCCTCATCTTCCGCCTGGGAACCCTCCAACCACAAGGGATGAACTCAGATTTCTCCAGTTTCCTCATTTCCCCTCTCCCCACCTTGTCTCAGTCAAATCCCTCGAACTCAGCGCCACCTTCCTAACCTGCAATCTTCTTCTTGACCCCTCCGCCCCCCACCCCACTGCGGCCTATCACCCTCACCTTAACCTCCTTCCACCTATCGCATTATCAACGCCCTTCCCCCAAGTCCCTCCTCCCTACCTTTTATCTTAGCCTGCTTGGCACACTCTCCTCATTCTTGAAGAAGGGTTCATGCCCGAAACGTCGATTCCCCTGCTCCTTGGATGCTGCCTGACCTGCTGCGCTTTTCCAGCAACACATTTTCAG
Source organism: Chiloscyllium punctatum (assembly GCF_047496795.1). NCBI lineage: Eukaryota > Metazoa > Chordata > Chondrichthyes > Orectolobiformes > Hemiscylliidae > Chiloscyllium > Chiloscyllium punctatum. The sequence continues at coordinate 29,313,696 of NC_092787.1, read as the reverse complement.
CTCTGATTCTCTAGCATCTGCAGTCCTCACTTTCTCCTTAATCTCATGGTGACCATGTGGCCATCAGTAATCATCATAAAAATCCTGTGGGTTCAGTATTGTCCTTTTGGGAGGGAAAGCTGCCATCTTATCAGTCTGGACTCCATGTGACCCAGACCCATAGGTTGGCAACAACTGCTGACCGAGCCAGCAACACCCATAGCCTGAAGATGAATTCACAACACTCCTGTTCGTGTGAGGAATTTGTTCTTGGAATTACTGGTAACAGTCTTGGCTCAAGTTATAAAGTTCTAAGCCTCTCCCCCTCTGTCCTGGACTCTTGAATTCAAGAAGAAAACAGGATGACTCAGGTGATTTTTGGATCACAGTAATTGCTTGTGTAGAAAAGGATGCCTAGAATAAAGTCTTTTTCATATACCGTCATGTCAGTGATAATCTTGGAGCTGGGAATGATTTCATTCCACAGTAAAACATCATGTTAATGAAAACTAGTCCTGGTATGTAAATGCTGAAAACGTTTGCGCATTTACATTTTATTCAGTCAAATGATTAAAATGATGAATGAGCCATTACTTTAAGTAATTACTGTGGTTTCTCCTAAGTTCATAGAATCCCTACAGTGTAGAAGCAGGCCATTCAGCCCATCAAGTCCACTCCAACTCTCCAAAAGAGAAAGTGAGGACTGCAGATGCTGGCGGTCCGAGCCAAAGGGTGTGGGTGCTTCATCATTCCTGATGAAGGGCTTACACTTGAAACTTTGACTCTCCTGCTCCTCGGATGTTGCCTGACCTGCTGTGCTTTCCCAGCAATGCAGTCTTTGACACCAATCCCACCCAGTCCCACTTCCACCTCCCATCCTACCCCAGTAATCCTGCATTTCCCATGCTGAGCCTGCACGCCTCTGGACATGATGGGCAACTTCGAATGGCCAAACCACCGAACCACACAGATATGGGGAGCATGTGGAAACTCCACACAGACACGAGAGTGTCATCAAACCCACATCCCTGGCGCTGTGAGACAGCAGTGCGAACCACCGAGCCACCGTGCTGGTCCTATGGTCGAAATTATGATGGTCTTTTTTGGACTTTGTCCTGATCTCAATGAAAACTACAGGCAAACACCACAGAAGCATTACCCATGAAGGGTTTGACCCCGTGAACTTGCTCTGTCCAAAACATCAACACTGACAAAAGTAGGTACAGTCACCAGACGCGTCTGTCAAACAGTCAGCACAGGGATGATGGGCCCAATGGTCTTCACCTTATTGTCTCATTCCATCACTCACATTCAGAAGATTCTAAAACCCAATGACAGTGGCAGAGAGAGATAACTGCAGCCACCCGTCGAAACCAGCCAATCAGTGCTTTCCCGCAAATCTGCCAGTGACCTCTCCACCCACACACGACCCTGCAAACACACGCCACCCTGCCAGTGACCTCTCCACCCACACACACCCCGACCCACACGCCACCCTGCCAGTGACCTCTCCACCCACACACGACCCCACACACACACACACGCCACCCTGCCAGTGACCTCTCCACCCACACATGACCCCACACACACGCCACCCTGCCAGTGACCTCTCCACCCACACACGACCCCACCATTACCCACGCCACCCTGCCAGTGACCTCTCTATCCCCACACATACGTCCCCCTGCCAGTGACCGCTCCACCCACAAACGACCTCACCCACACACATGCCACCCTGCCAGTGACCTCTCCCCTGACACATACCCCCACTCACACATACGCCACCCTGCCAGTGGCCTCTCCACCCACACACGCCCCCATCCACACACACGCCACCCTCCAGTGACTGCTCCACCCACCCATGCCCCCACACACACACACGCTATCCTGCCAGTGCCCTCTCCTCCCACACACGATGCCACCCTGCCAGTGACCTCTCCACCCACACACGTCCCCACCCACACACACGCCACCCTGCCAGTGACCTCTCCACCCATTCACGCCCCCACCCACACACCACACTGTCAGTGACGTCTCCACCTACACACGACCCCACCCACACACATGCCACCCTGCCAATATCGTCTCCACCCATGCCCCCACCCATGCCCCCACCCACACACGCACCACCCTGCCAGTGTCCTCTCCACCTTACCTGCCCCCCCTCCCAACTCCCTGGGGTCCAGTCCGTGTTCGTGTGTGCGAGAGCTGAGGGCATTTCATGTCTGAATGATAATCAGCAAGAGCCAACATTCCAGAACGTTCCTCCCGAAAGTGACCCACAGCCTGGGGCAACAGCATCAGGGACCACTCTCCTGCAGTGGTGGCTCTGTTTTATGGGGCGGTTGCCATGGTGACTGGCCAAGTAGCCTCTAAGAGACCTGCACTGATGCTGAAGGGAAATCAGAAAGCTGCCTTTAATTTAGAGCCCAGCTACAATTAGGTGAAAGGTAGTTTATTGGGAAAGTTACAGCGAGAAGGAGAGAGGGAGAGAGAGCCGGCAAAAGGAAATGGGAGGCTGTTTGCCAAATGTCTCAGCTCGAAAGCAGTGTGTCAGCCTACTGGGATTTCTCTCTCATTGGCAGGTTGCCTTTTCACCATCAGCGATCAAATTACCCCTTAATTGAGTGATCTGGGCAGAAGAGATCACTCTATCTCGTGCTGCTGTTCTGCACATTTGTCAAATATTCAAGTTCAAAATAATTTACAATTTCTCCTCATCACAGTGCGGCACTTCCTCAGCACTGACCCTCTCACAGTACCCACTCCCTCAGCACTGACCCTCCATCAGTGCAGCGCTCCCTCGATGCTGACCCTCTGTCAGTGCGGCACTCCCTCAGCACTGACCCTCCGACAGTGTGGTACTCCCTCAGCACTGATCCTCCGACAGTGCAGCACTCCCTCAGCACTGACCCTCCAACAGTGCGGTACTCACTCAGCGCTGACCCTCCGACAGTGCGGCACTCCCTCAGCACTGACCCTCCAACAGTGCGGTACTCCCTCAGCGCTGACCCTCCGACAGTGCGGCACTCCCTCAACACTGACCCTCCGACAGTGCGGCACTCCCTCAACACTGACCCTCCGACAGTGCGGCACTCCCTCAGCACTGACGCTCCGGCAGTGTGGCACTCCCTCAGCACTGACCCTCTGACAGTGCCCACTCCCTCACCACTGACCCTCCGACAGTACAGCACTCCCTCAGCACTGACCCTCCAACAGTGCGGCACTCCCTCAGCACTGACCCTATGACAGTGCGGCACTCCCTCAGCACTGACCCTCCGACAGTACAGCACTCCCTCAGCAATGACCCTCCAACAGTGCCCACTCCCTCAGCACTGACCCTCCGACAGTACAGCACTCCCTCAGCACTGACCCTCTGACAGTGCGGCACTCCCTCAGCACTGACGCTCCGGCAGTGTGGCACTCCCTCAGCACTGACCCTCTGACAGTGCCCACTCCCTCACCACTGACACTCCGACAGTACAGCACTCCCTCAGCGCTGACCCTCCAACAGTGCGGCACTCCCTCAGCACTGACCCTCCGACAGTGCGGCACTCCCTCAGCACTGACCCTCCGACAGTCTGCACTCCCTCAGCACTGACTCTGAGGACAGTTTGTTGGGAAAATGTAACAGCAAACTGTGAGATTTGAGGCCCTTATGGTGAATCATGAATGGGTATTGCACTGCCAGTCTGCCTGTTCTTACACCAGAGCATGGTTTGGCAGCTCCTCAGCCCTGCCTGAGAGAAGCCAGGTGCTGCTGGAATGCACCAGCTTCAGTCTTCCCCATTCCCCTCGGTTCCAAAGCAGCTGGGTCCTGACGCTCCCTCACCCCATATTCTCTGAAACATAATGACTCCCAGCCATTTTCCATTCCCCTCTCTCTGGGCTCTCACTCGCAACCTCACCACTTGCTGCTTTTTTGCTGCAGTTTCTTTCTGTTGATGCAAATATACCAGGCCCTTGACTTCCAATAACTGATTACCAACAACCTGCAAGGGGATGAAATGTTCCCCAAAGACTGTGATTGGATTTTATGAAGCATCTCAGAAAAGGAGAGTGTCTCAAATGGGGTTGTGGGAGGGCCCGAGGCTGCACAGGAAGAGAGGGGAAATCAGCAGGACAAGCATAAAGCAAAATTAAAGCAGCATAGGTCTCAAGAGGGATACAGGGACAGGAGGAGGTGACAGAGATGGGGAGGGGGTGTAGGGATTGGAGGAGGTGACAGACATGGGGAGGGGGTGTAGGGATTGGAGGAGGTGACAGACATGGGGAGGGGGTGTAGGGACTGGAGATGACAGACATGGGGAGGAGGTGTAGAGGCTGGAGGAGGTGACTGAGATGGGGAGGGGGTGTAGGGATTGGAGGAGGTGACAGACATGGGGAGGGGGTGTAGGGATTGGAGGAGGTGACAGAGATGGGGAGGGGGTGTAGGGACTGGAGATGACAGACATGGGGAGGAGGTGTAGAGGCTGGAGGAGGTGACAGACATGGAGAGGGGGTGTAGGGACTGGAGGAGGTGACAGAGATGGGGAGGGGGTGTAGGGACTGGAGGAGGTGACAGAGATGGGGAGGGGGTGTAGGGACTGGAGGAGGTGACAGAGATGGGGAGGGGGTGTAGGGACTGGAGGAGGTGACAGAGATGGGGAGGGGTGTAGGGGCTGGAAGAGGTGACAGAGATGAGGAGGGCTGTAGGGGTGACAAAGAGAGGGAGGGTGTAGGGGCTGGAGGGGTGAAAGAGATGGGGAGGGGATGTAGGGGCTGGAGGGGGTGACAGAGATGGGGAGGGGTGTAGGGGCTGGAGGAGGTGACCGAGATAGGGAGGGGGATAGGGGCTGGAGGAGGTGACAGAGATGGGGAGGGGTGTAGGGGCTGGAGGGGGTGACAGAGATAGGGAGGGATGTAGGGGCTGGAGGAGGTGACAGAGGATAGGGAGGGGGTGTAAGCGCTGGAGGTGGTGACAGAGATGGGGAGGGGGGTAGGTGCTAGAGAAGGTGACAGAGGTAGGGAGGGGGTGTAGGGGCTAGAGAAGGTGACAGAGATAGGGAGGGGGTGTAGGGGCTGGAGGAGGTGACAGAGATGGGGAGGGGGTGTAGGGACTGGAGGTGACAGACATGGGGAGGGGTGTAGGGGCTGGAGAAGGTGACAGAGGTAGGGAGGGTGTGTAGGGGCTAGAGAAGGTGACAGAGGTAGGGAGGGTGTGTAGGGGCTGGAGGTGGTGACAGAGATGGGGAGGGGTGTAGGGGCTAGAGAAGGTGACAGAGGTAGGGAGGGTGTGTAGGGGCTAGAGAAGGTGACAGAGATAGGGAGGGGTTGTCGGGGCTGGAGGAGGTGACAGAGATAGGGAGGGGGGTCAGGGCTGGAGGAGGTGACAGAGATAGGGGAGGGTGTGTAGGTGCTGGAGGAGGTGACAGAGATAGGGGAGGGGGGTAGGGGCAGGGGGAGCTTGGGGACTGTCCCTTTGTGCAGTGCGTACCCAAATTGATTGTGGTTTGATTGCTTGAATAGGTGAACATGCATGAACTGAAGGTGGGCAGGTCCGAGTGTATGAGAAAGTTCCCATTGTTGTGTGCCTGTCTTGTTTGCCGTAAGTGTTGGTATGCAGTGTGTGTGAGGGTGCAGGCAGCACAGTGTCAGATGGCCATGGGTTTACGCAGAGTGAAGAGTGGAAAATTATGGAAAGGATGTTAGCTCTGGTGAACCTGGACCCTGGGAGTTCCACAGACTGATACAGGTCCCAGTGATCACAGGGATCACATCAGGATCAAAGATCCCACCAGAGTGAAGCTCCCCCCTGCACTGTCCCCATCAAACACTCCCAGGGCAGGGATAGCACATACTAGGGACAACATGAGGTTCGATGCAGAGTAAAGCTCCTTCTATACTGTCCCCATCAATTAGTCCAGTTTCTAAAATAAAACAAAGAACTGCAGGTGCTGGAAATCTGAAACAAGATGGAAACAGCTGGAGAAACTCTGCAGATCCAGCAGTGGGTCAAAAACTACGTTCACGTTCTGACTCCCTGTTCTGACAAAGGGCCACTGGACTCAAAACTTTAATTCTGTTTTTCTTCCTGTTTCTAGAACAGTACTGAGATGATTTTAAGTCGTATCTTGAATTTGTTTGTGAATCAGCTGACCATCATCATGACCGTGACATCTGGTTATTTTTCAGATTCAGCATTTCCCGAGGATTTCTCCGTCTTATTGACAGTTCGTGCAAGGAAAGGAAAGGCAGCCTTTCTCCTATCCATCTACAATGAGCAGGGCATCCAACAGTTAGGAGTGGAACTGGCTCGCAGCCCCATTTTCCTCTATGAAGACCAGACAGGGAAACCAAGCCCAGAGGAATATCCAGTTTTTAATGGAGTCAACCTGATTGATGGGAAGTATGTATGCCACCCATTCCTGGGCTCTATACTATCAAACCATAAAGAATGGGAACAGGAATAGGCTGTTGGGCCCCTCGAGCTAATCTGCCAATTAAACGGATCATGACTGGTCCGATATTCCTTACCTTCATGTTCCTGCATTTTCCCTGGAACTGTGATTCCCTGACTGATCAAGAATCCATCTTTCTCAGCCTTATATATACGCGAGGATTCTGCCTCTGCAGCTCTCTGTGGCAAAGACTCACAACCCTCTGAGTGAACATATTTCTCCTCATCTCAGTTAGAAATTGGTGCTGCTTTATTCTGAGACTGTGCCCTCTGGTCTGAGATTCTCCCCTGAGGGGAAACATCCCCTCAGCATTGACCCTGTCAAGCCCCTTAAGAATCTTGGATGTTCCAGTGAGCTCACCTCTCATTCTTCTCAATTCGAGTGAGTAGAGTCCCAACCTGTTCAACCATTGCTCACAAGACACTTTCTGTATACCAGGAATCATCCTATTACCTTTTCTGATCTGCCTCCAAAGAAATAAAATCTTTCCTCAAACAATATTGCTCACTGTACTCCAGATGTGGTTGCACTATCATCTTGTACAGTTGCAGTAAGACTCCCAACCCCCTTGAGATAGGGGCTTGCTTTTTCATTGACTTTTGAGTTGTCTGTAAATTTAGCAAAGAATCAGCTTGGTCTCAGGGGCATCTCGAGGGGAACCGTGGTCATAAAAAGTACTTTCATAAAGTTTTGCTGATTTTCAGCCTTGTTTTAACGTTAATTTGCATCAATTACATAAATTGCTTTCAGGCCCAATCCATGTCTCCCAGTCCTTGATGTCTGCCTCCCTCCTTGACCAGATGTGACAAATTAACGTGAGTCTGAGGTTGTTGCTTGGTATAGAGGTGAAGAAATACTTATAGCCTCAACTGGGGAGCTCCTCAGTGCAGCTAACCTGGTTTGTAGACCCTCTGGACAGCTAGATCATCAGTAGATTCTTCGGCACTGCTGGGTGTGCTTAGCTGGAAATGTAATCGCCCTTTCGCTCTCTTCTTGTTCTCTTTCTCTGTGTCTTATTTGCCCTCTGTCACCCCCACTCACTTTCTTTCCCTCTTGTGCTCTCAGTTTTTCTTTGTCTCGCACAATCTCCTTCTAACTCATTCTCTTTCTCTGTATCACTTGCTCCCCTCCTTTTCTTCTCTCTCATGCTCTGTATCTCTGTTCTCTGGCAGATGGCATCGGGTAGCAATCAGTGTGCACAAGAAGACAGTCACCATGATCCTAGATTGCAAAAAGAAGTTCCAGAAATCACTAAACAGGAGCAAACAGCCCGAGATTGATACAAACGGCATCATTGTGTTTGGAACACGGATTCTGGACGAAGATGTCTTTGAGGTTAGTGCTTTCATACTCATATTTCAAAGACTCGAATGATTCCCCATTGTTCCCCAAATCACTTGCAACCATTCCCAGCGGTGATCCTGAAGGGGTTGTACTCTCTTACATGTGCTCACCCCAAGACCCAAGCCATTTCAATGCAGTATATAGAGCGTTCTATTCGGGAAGGGGCAAAACCTGACCTACTCTTGGGAAACAGGGCAGGACAGGTGACGGAACTGTCAGTGGGGGAGCACTTTGGGACCAGTGACCGTAGTTTGATTAGTTTTAAAATAGTTATGAAAAGGGGCAAAACTGTTGCACAGGTTCAATTTCTAAATTGGGGCAAGGTGAATTTTGATGGAATTAGACAGGAACTCGCAGGGGTTGAATAGAGTAATTTGTTTGCAGGCAAAGGGACCTCTGGCACGTGGGAGGCCTTTAAAAACAGGATAGCTAGAGTTCAAGGTCTATATGCTCCTGTGAGGGTGAAGGGCAAGGTTGGCAGGAATAGGGATCCCTGGATAACAAGAGATATTGGGGCTTTGACTAGAAAAAAAAGAAGGAGGCATGGTTCAGGTACAGGTAACTGGGATCAAAGGAATCCCTGGAGGTAGACAGGGAACACAGGAGTTTACTGAAGAAGGAAATCAGGAGGGCAAAAAGAGGGCACGAGATAGCCTTGGATTAGACGATTAAGGTGAATCCAAAGAGATCCTTTAAGTATATTAAAGGAAAAAGAATGGCTAGGCAGAGAAAAGTGCCCCTCAAGGAGCAAAGTGGACATGTCTGTGTAGAACCGCGGGAGATGGGTGAGGTCCTCAATGAATATTTCTGCTCTGTGTTTACCATGGAGAAAGACATGAACACTTGGGAACGTGGGGAAGTCAGTGGTGATATCTTGGGGAAAGTCCATATCACACTTGAGGACATGTTGGATGTTTTAAAATGTATGAAGGTGGATAGATTTCCCGGTCCTGACCAAATATATTCAAGAACTCTGTAAGATAGTGGTGGCCCTGGCTAATATTTTTGCAACAGGATTAGCCACATGTGAGGTGCCGGAAGACTGAAGGGGAGTGAATGTTCTGCCCTTCTTCCAGAAGGGCTGCAAAGAGAAACCTGGAAACTATAAACCAGTAAGCTTAACATCTGTGGTAGGTAAGTTACTTGAGAAGATTCTAAGGGATAAGATATACATGCATTTGGAAAGACAGGATTTGATCAGGAATAATCAGAATGGCTTTGTGAATGGGAGATCATGCCTCACAAATGTGTTAGATTTCTTTGATGAAGTGACCATAAAGGTTGGTGAAGGCACGGTGGTAGACATAGTCTGTATGGATTTCAGTAAGGCCTTTGATAAGGTTCCACATGGTAGGCTGCTCTGGAAGGTTAGATCACATGGAATCCAGGAGGAGCTGGCAAATTGGATACACAATTGGCTTGATGGTAGGAAGCAGAGGGCAATTGTGGAAGGAAGCTTGTTGGACCGGAGGCCTGTGACTAGTGGAGTGCCTCAGGGGTCGGTGTTGAGCCCATTGCTGTTGTTATCTGTATCAATGATTTGGATGAGAATGTAAAAGGCATGATTGGTAAGTGTGCAGATGACACTAAAATATGTGGTATCATGGACCATGAGGAAGGTTATCAGACATTGCAGCAGGACCTTGATCAGCTGAGGAAGTGGGCCAAGAGATGGCAAATGGAGTTTAATACAGATAAGTGTAAGGTCTTGCATTTTGGAAAGTCAAGTCAAGGCAGGAGTTTCATGGTGAACGGTAAGACTTCAAGGAATTTAGTGGAACAGAGGAACCTTGGGGTTCAGGTGCATATTTCTCTGAAAATGGAATCACAGGTAGACAGAGCAGTGAAGGGGGCTTTTGGTACACTGGCCTTCATCAGTCAGGGCAGTGAGTATAGAAGTTGGGAAGTTATGTTGCAGTTGTACAGGACGTTGGTGAGGCTGTACTTGGAGTATTGTGTTCAGTTTCGGTCACCTTACTATAGGAAGGATGTTATTAAACTGGAAAGTGTGCAGAAGAAATTTACAAGAATGTTGCCTGAACTTAATGGTCTGAGCTGTAGTGACAGTTTGGACAAGCAAGGACTTTTTTCTTTAGAGTGTAGGAGACTGAGGGGGGTCCTTATAGAGGTGTATAAGATCATGAGAGGCATGGATAGGGTGATTGCACTCAGTCTTTTTCCCAGGGTTGGGGAATCGAGGACTAGAGGGCATCAGTTTAAGGTTAGAGGGGAAAGAATAAAAGGGAACCTAAGGGGAAATGTTTTTACACAGAGGGTGGTACGCATATGGAATGAGCTGCCAGTGGAAGCGGGTTGAGGTGTGTACATTAACAACATTTAAAAGGCATTTGAACAAATACATGGATTGGAAAGGATTAGAAGGATATGGGCCAAGTGCAGGGAAATGGGGTTAGTGTGGATGGACATCTAGGTTGGCATGGACCAGTCTGGGCCAAAGGGACTGTCTCTGTGCTGTAGGACTCTCTGACTGTGTGACTGTAGTGAGTTGTTGGAGAATGTACAAGGGGAATTTACTAGAATCGTGTTAAACAGGGGACAGACACCAAGGGTCAAATGGTCTACTACTGCTCCAATGTCTGATGCTCTTATGAAAGGTTTACAGATACACAATACCATCAAGAAGAATCAGTATGGCTTCATGAAGGGTAACTCATACCTGAGAAATGTATTAGAATTCTTTGAGAAATTAACAAGCAGAACAGATAAAGAAAAAGCAGTGGATGTAATATATTTTGGATTTTCAGAAGACCTTTGAGAAGATACCACAAGTTTGGCTACTTAATAAGATAAGAGCCCATGGCATTGAGGGTAGCATTTTCGAATGGATTGAGGATTAGCTAACTAATGGGAGGCAGAGAGTGGGATAAGGGGGACCCTTTCAGGATGCCACCCTGTTATTCATGGAGTGCCACAGGGATCAATGCAGGGGCCATAATTATTTACAAAATATTTTAATGTCTTGGATGAGCAAAGTCGATGTGTTATCGGTAAGTTTGCAGATGGGGTAAAAATAGATGGGAAGGCAAGTGGTGAGGATGACACAAAGAGTCTGCAGAGGGATATTGACAGGTTAAGTAAGTGGGCCAAAACTTGACATATGGGGGATGTAATGTAGGAAAATCTGAGGTTATGCACTTTGGCAGGAAGAATAGGGGAGCTGAATATTATTTAAATGGAAGCAAGACTGCAGGAAACTGCAGAGCAAAAGGATTTGAGAGTCCTTGCGCATGAATCATAAAAGTCCAGCATCCAAATTCATCAGGTAATCAGGAAGGAAATGCAATATTGGCCTTTATTTCAAATGGAATAGAGTACCACAGTAGGGAGCTTTTGCTAAGACTGTGCAAGGAATTAAACAGTCCAGAGTTGGAATACTGTGAACAGTTTGGGCTCCTTATCCAAGGTCAGATTGGAGGTAGTCCAGAAAAGGTTCACTCAGCTGACCCTGGTATGGAGGGACTGTCTTATGATTGAGTGGGTTGGGACAGTACTCGTTGGAGTTTAGAGGAATGAGACTTTATTGAAACATTGAAGAGCCTTCAGGGGTCTGAGCACAGTTGATATGGGGAGGTTGTTTCTCCTTCTTGAAAAGTCAAGGATCAGAGGGCATAATCTCCAAGTAAGGGGTCACGCATTTAGGAGAGAGGTGAGGAGAACTTTCTTCTCCCAGACTGGTCAATCTATAGAATTCTTTACCACAAAAGACTATCAAGGCTGGGCCATTAAGTTTATTGAAGAAATAGAATCAAATAGTTTGAAATTGCAGTTGCTCTCTATCAATCTGAAATTCTACCATGTTGTGTTCATAACAGCCCCAGAAGATCCTTAATTGTGAGATCTCTTATTAATGTTATGTCAATACACGTGGCAAAATTTCAAATAGCTTGTTGCCAGCTCGGTTTTGCCACGTACTGCTCTTAGGAACAATTGTTGATTCCCTCAACTAATTTGGTTTTCCCCATTGCCCTTGTCTTTCTGATTTGTCCAGTCAATATGTAGATTAAAGTCACCAATGACAGCTGTAGACCCCTTCTCACATGCTCTCCATAATGTCCTGATTTATATTTTAACCCACAGGGAGTCAGCTCTTAATGTGCCTAGAGTTGGCTCTGACGTGTGACCTTGTTTCCTTGCGCCTTTTCATTTCTACTCAAACCGTTTGCACATCACAGTCCATTGCACCGAGATCACAATTCACCCCAGCAATACCATCTTTTACTAAGAAGGCTACCACATCTTTCATTTTTGCTGAGTTTTCCAGACTGCCAAATACCTTTCAGTATTGAGTTCCCAGTCCTGACCACCCTATAACCACATCTCCATAACAGCTATTCAGTCATATTCATTTATTTCTATTTGTGCTGTCAAATCAGCTACCTTGTTATAAATGCTGCGTACATTCAAACAAGAGAGCCTTAAAGTTTGGGTTTATTTTGCCATTATCACTCTGTCTTGTTCTGTGTTTGTTTTCTGTCCTTTCTGTAACACTTTGATCATCTTTAGCTCTTCACAGCCTGAATCTGTGCTGTCTTGTTTCTTTATGACTTTTTAAATGTCCCTTCAATTGTTATTGAACAATAACATGAAGGGTTATTGCAGAAAATAAAAGCTCATGGTGTAGAGAGTAACACATTGGAATGGAAAGGATTGGCTTGCTAACAGGAAACAGACAGCAGGCATAAATGAGTCCCTTTCCAGGCTGGCAATATGTCATGGGTGATGTATTGCAGTGGTCAATGCTGGGGCCTCAACTGTTTACAATTTATAGAAATGATTTGGATGAAGGGATGGAAGGTCTGGTTGCCAAATTTGCTAATGATTCAAAGATATGCAGGAGAATCGGTGATGCAGAGGACATAAGGAGGCTGCAGAAATATATAGGTCAGCTAAGTGAACGGGCACAGATCTGACAAATGGGTTATAATGTGGGAGAAAGTGAAATTGTCTATTGTGACAGGAGGAATGAAAAAGCAGCACATTATCTAAAAGATGAGAGATTGCAAAGTTCTCAGGGATGTGGGTGTCATTGCGCAAAATTACAGAATGTTAATGCAGATACAGCAAGTCATGAGGAAAGCTAATAGAGTGTTATTTTTTGTGAGGAGGATTGAATTCCGAAGTCAGGAGGTTATGCTGTAATTATACAGGGCACTGGTGACACCACATGTGGAGTACTGTCTAAAGTGCTGGTGACCATACTTATGGGAAAGATGGTAATGCATTTGAAGCAGTTAAGAAAAGGTTTACCAGACTTACACCTGGATTAAAAACCAAAAGAACTGTGGATGCTGTAAATGAGAACTGAAAACGGAAATAGCTAGAAAAGCTCAGCAGGTCTGGAAGCATCTATAGAGAGAAATCTAAATGTGTTCTGAGAAAGGATCACTTGACCTAAAATGTTAACAATGATTTCTCTCCACAGATGCTGCCAAACCTGCTGAGCTTTTCCAGCAATTTCTGTTTTTGTTTCATACATGGATTGGGTGGATTGTCTTATGTTGAAAGGATGGACAGGCTAGACTTGCATCTACTGGAGTTTAGAAAAATAAGACGTGACTTGATCGAAACATATCAGATTCTGAGGAGTCTTGATAGGGTGGACGTGGAGAGGATGTTACCTTTTGTGGGAGAATCCAGAACAAGGGGACACTGTTTAAAAATCACTGCTCACCCATTTAAAACAGAGAGGGGGGATAAAACGTCTTCTTTCAGAGAGATATGATTCTTTGGAGCTCTCCTCACAAAAAGGTGGTGGAAGCTGTGTCTTTGAATATTTTTAAGGATGAGGCAGATAGGTCTGGGATAAACAAGAGGAAGAAATATTATCGGAGGGATTGGGGAATATGAAGTAATCGAGCCAGCAATGATTTTATTGAATGGCAAATTGTGTTGATGTATTTGAGAGGAGTCTGGATAAGTGCATGAAGGAGAAAGGAATGAAAGGACATGAAAATAAGATGAAATGAAGATGGGTTTAGAGGAGAGAAACACCAGGATGGATCAGTGGGCGAAATGTATTGATTATTGTGTGAATCTATGTTGGATCTTGTTGTTTCATTTCTTTTATCAAGGTGGGCTGTCAATGTTTGGTTTTGAACAGGGGGTGCTGCGAGAAGGCTTGCTTTAGTTGCTCAACTCACCCCTGCACCTTGATGTAGTGATTGTAACAAGGTCAGCCAGGTGGACCTCAGAGACTATGAGCTCCCTGATTGGGCTGTAAACCTGGTCCAATCAGAGAGCCCTGGCTGACATAAAAGGGATGAATGCCAGGGATATTGAGCCCCTACATGCCTGACTCAGAGAGAGGCCGTGCTTTGTTGTCAAGGCTATGCATGTGTAAGTAAAGGGTGATTGGTGATGTGATGCTGGCCTCTGAACAGTTACTTCACCTGAACACTGCAGCAGTTCACGAAGGCAGCTCCCCATCACCTTCTCCAGGGACAATTAGATACGGACAATAATTGCTGGGTCCAGCTCCCATGAACACATTTTTTAAAAGACAGTTTAGACTGCAGTTTAATAACATATCCCTGATTTTCATCCTCAGCCCATGGGGGCAATGTTTGAACCTGGAATCGTGTGAGTCATGGCTGTGAGTGCTATCACCTGAGGCCAGCTCATTGCACCTTAAGAAGGTGGGGGTGAGCTGTCGGCCATTAGCAATAGGTGGACCCACAATGCCCTTAGGGAGGGATTTGCAGGATTGTGACTCAGTGAGGTCAAGGTAGGGTTGAGTGACTGTTTGCTGGAGGAAAAGACAAGCTGAAGCTTCCTGAGCTCATGCCAGTGATTGGATTGAGAGTCATTGCTGAAGCTTGGGGTTTTGAAGGAAGGGAGATTTGTTTTTGCTGATGAATGGACTGAGAAACATATGGTGGTCAGATGCTGGAGCAATGTAATCAATGCCCAGTGAAAATAAAGAGATCGCTAAATACTTTGAAGGAAGCCTTTGCCCAGGGGATACCTTCTGTCACATTTTGATCCCTCAATCTCTCACCAGCTCGCCCCAGTCGACAGACTGACAACATGGCAATGCACTGTTCACTTTGTGCAATACTACAAAGGCTGGCTTGCATTCTCATCACACCGTCTACAATGTACTTTCCAGCATGTCTCAAAGTACTTTCCAGCCAATGCAGACATGTCTGCAGTGTCATCACTGTTGTAACATGGAAAACATGACAGCCATTTGGTACACAGCAAGATCCCAGATACAACACCATGTTAATCACCACATCAGCTGTTTTCAATTATTGTTACTGAGTGACCAATTAAAATCAAGGACACTGGAAGTAACTGAGCTCCCTGCTACTCTTCAATATAGTACAAAGAACCCCCAACATTGAGGCAGACTGTCAGTATTGATCCTCCAATAGTTCAGTGCTCCCTCAGCGCTGACCCTCCGACAGTGTGGCGCTCCCTCAGCACTGACCCTCCGACAGTGCCCACTCCCTCAGCACTGACCCTCCAACAGTGCCCACTCCCTCAGCACTGACCCTCCGATAGTGCGGCACTCCCTCAGCACTGATCCTCCAACAGTGCCCACTCCCTCAGGACTGACCCTCCGACAGTGCGGCACTCCCTCAGCACTGACCCTCCGACAGTGTGGCACTCCCTCAGCACTGACCCTCCGACAGTGCCCACTCCCTCAGCACTGACCCTCCAACAGTGCCCACTCCCTCAGCACTGACCCTCCGACAGTGCGGCACTCCCTCAGCACTGATCCTCCAACAGTGCCCACTCCCTCAGGACTGACCCTCCGACAGTGCGGCACACCCTCAGCACTGACCCTCCAACAGTGCGGCACTCCCTCAGCACTGACCCTCCAACAGTGCCCACTCCCTCAGCACTGACCCTCCGACAGTGCGGCACTCCCTCAGCACTGATCCTCCAACAGTGCCCACTCCCTCAGGACTGACCCTCCGACAGTGCGGCACTCCCTCAGCACTGACCCTCCGACAGTGTGGCACTCCCTCAGCACTGACCCTCCGACAGTGCCCACTCCCTCAGCACTGACCCTCCAACAGTGCCCACTCCCTCAGCACTGACCCTCCGACAGTGCGGCACTCCCTCAGCACTGATCCTCCAACAGTGCCCACTCCCTCAGGACTGACCCTCCGACAGTGCGGCACACCCTCAGCACTGACCCTCCAACAGTGCGGCACTCCCTCAGCACTGACCCTCCAACAGTGCCCACTCCCTCAGCACTGACCCTCCGACAGTGCGGCACTCCCTCAGCACTGATCCTCCAACAGTGCCCACTCCCTCAGGACTGACCCTCCGACAGTGCGGCACACCCTCAACACTGACCCTCCAACAGTGCGGCACTCCCTCAGCACTGACCCTCTGACAGTATGGCACTCCCTCAGCACTGACCCTCCGACAGTGTGGCACTCCCTCAGCACTAACCCTCCGACAGTGCCCATTCCCTCAGCACTGACCCTCCGACAGTGCCCACTCCCTCAGCACTGACCCTCCGACAGTGCGGCACTCCCTCAGCACTGATCCTCCAACAGTGCCCACTCCCTCAGCACTGACCCTCCGACAGTGCGGCACTCCCTCAGCACTGACCCTCCAACAGTGCGGCACTCCCTCAGCACTGACCCTCTGACAGTATGGCACTCCCTCAGCACTGACCCTCCGACAGTGCCCAATCCCTCAGCACTGACCCTCCGACAGTGCGGCACTCCCTCAGCACTGACCCTCCAACAGTGCGGCACTCCCTCAGAACTGACCCTCGGACAGTGCGGCATCCCTCAGCACTGACCCTCCGACAGTGTGGCACTCCCTCAGCACTGACCCTCCGACAGTGCGGCACTCCCTCAGCACTGACCTTCCGACAGTGTCAGTGCTGACCCTCCAGCTGTGCGGCACTCCTTCAGCACTGACCCTCTGACAGTGCGGCATCCCTCAGCACTGACCCTCCGACAGTGTGGCACTCCCTCAACACTGACCCTCCGACAGTGTGGCACTCCCTCAGCACTGACCCTCTGACAGTGCAGCACTCCCTCAGCACTGACCCTCCGACAGTGCGGCATCCCTCAGCACTGACCCATCAACATTGCAGCACCCCTCAGCATTGACCCTCCGACAGCGTGACGCTTCCTCAGCACTGACCCTCCGACAGTGTGATGCCTCCTCAGCACTGACCCTCCGACAGTGCGGCACTCCCTCAGCACTAAACCTCCGACAGTGCGGCACTCCCTCAGCACTGACCCTCCGACAGTGCGGCATCCCTCAGCACTGACCCATCAACATTGCAGCACCCCTCAGCATTGACCCTCCGACAGCGTGACGCTTCCTCAGCACTGACCCTCCGACAGTGTGATGCCTCCTCAGCACTGACCCTCCGACAGTGCGGCACTCCCTCAGCACTAAACCTCCGACAGTGCGGCACTCCCTCAGCACTGACCCTCCGACAGTGCGGCACTCCCTCAGCACTGAACCTCCGACAGTGCGGCACTCCCTCAGCACTAACCCTCCGACAGTGCGGAACTCCCTCAGCACTGACCCTCCGACAGTGCGGCATTCCCTCAGCACTGACCCTCCGACAGTGCCCACTCCCCCAGCACTGACCCTCCGACAGTGCGGCACTCCCTCAACACTGACCCTCCGACAGTGCAGCATTCCCTCAGCACTGACCCTCCGACAGTGCGGCATTCCCTCAGCACTGACCCTCCGACAGTGCCAACTCCCTTAGCACTGACCCTCCGACAGTGCGGCACTCACTCAGCACTGACCCTCCGACAGTGCGGCACTCCCTCAGCACTGACCCTCCGACAGTGCCCACTCCCTCAGCACTGACCCTCCGACAATGCCAACTCCCTTAGCACTGACCCTCCGACAGTGCGGCACTCACTCAGCACTGACCCTCCGACAGTGCCCACTCCCTCAGCACTGACCCTCCGACAGTTGAGTGGTCTGCTACAAGGGAGATAGAAATTATACTTCATATTTTCTGATGTAATGTGCCTGATGACTAAGTCATCCTGTGCTTGCTCAGTAACATGGGGAGATGGACTCAGTTGCTGGCCAAAAATCTCCATTTTGATTGTTGGACTGAGGCCCAGCTGGAATTTTAAGAGGCCCTTAAAGGACATGTTTCATATGTGAAATAAGTAGGAAGTAACCCAATGAAAACAGTTGTTCCAAGAAAAGGAATGAGAGAAGGGAGTGTGGTTAGGGGTGGAGGTGGTTTGGAGAGAGAGGGAATTGTCGGGATGGAAGGGTGAGAGTGAGACAGACAGAAAGTGTGATAGAAAGAAGGAGAGAGACAGGAACCACTCACATTAATATAGATTTTGTTATGTTCAGCTTGCAAAGTTCAGAAAAAAATTGCAGCTTTGTTTCTCTGTGAATAGTTTTCACTGATTAGAGACTTGTCAGAACATGTCAGAGAGTCACAGAGTCTGCAGAAATCCCATTGTTAACTGTTTCTGCCAAGTTTAGCATCAAGTGATCCCAGGAGGGTGTTTGTACAGAATCACTGAAAGGACTAACCTCACTCAAATGCAATTCACTGACCCCAACAGTGCGGCACTCCCTCAACACTGACCCTCCGACAGTGCGGCACTCCCTCAACACTGACCCTCTTACAGTGTGGCACTCCCTCAGCACTGACCCTCCGACAGTGTGGCACTCCCTCAGCACTGACCCTCCGACAGTGTGGCGCTCCCTCAACACTGACCCTCTGACAGTGCAGCACTCCCTCAGCACTGACCCTCTTACAGTGCAGCACTCCCTCAGCACTGACCCTCCAACAGTGTGGCACTCCCTCAGCACTGACCCTCTGACAGTGCAGCACTCCCTCAGCACTGACCGTCTGACAGTGCAGCACTCCCTCAGCACTGACCCTCTGACAGTGCGGCACTCCCTCAACACTGACCCTCTGACAGTGTGGCACTCCCTCAGCACTGACCCTCTGACAGCGCAGCACTCCCTCAGCACTGACCCTCTGACAGCGCAGCACTCCCTCAGCACTGACCCTCTGACAGTGCCCACTCCCTCTGTACTGAACCTCCGATGGTGCAGTGCATTCTCAGTACAGCCCTGTGAGTGGACGATGTTGTTTTCAGTGTTGTAGTTGGGTGAGAGCCTTTGGAGTGGATCCTTTACCCCTAAGCTTCCTTCTCAAAGGTGAGTGCTCCCTGCTGAGGAACAGCCATTATCTTTAATTTGTTTCAGGATTGTTTGTGGAAATGATCTTTCTTTTACTTTTATTAAAAGAATTTGCTCTTGAAAATTTCTTGATCATTATATGGGCAATTGAAGCAAGTCCCTCCGTATTTCATCGTTATGGACTGTGCAGTGAGCAGCTAATGAGAAGCAGGTTTGTGCCTGGACTCAAGACCAGTGAGAAGCTTCAGGAAAAGCTGCAGCTGGGAAGCACATTTAATCCTTTCTCATTGCTAAAAATGATCAGGATTTCTGCCAGAGACAGTCCAGGGAAGGGGTATTTACTGGGCCAGTCCATACTCCTACTGGCAGTTCTGTAGATTACAAATATCCCACACGTCATGCTCGTGACATTGTGGCCCATCTGAATATCTTAATCCTATTCATGTTTCTGTAAATGATCCAGTTCCACTTTGGAGGGGGGTATACAGCACAGTAAGATCCCAAATCCAGTCAGCTTTAGTCAGCTTTCAGAAATCCTACCAGTTGAGGATTCTAGAACTAGGGGAGATGGTCTAAGAATCAGGGCCACACTGTTCAGGAGAGATCATTGGAAGCACTTCTGCACACAAAGTGGTTTGCAATTCTCTTCCCCAAAAGCAGTTGATGCTGGATCAGTTGTTAATTGTAAATCCAAGGTCGATAAAGTATTGGTGAGCAAAGGTATGAAGGGATATGGGCCAAAGGCAGGAATGTGGAGTGAGGCCACAGATCAGCCATGGTTTCATTGAATGGCAGGATAGGCCAAAGGGATTGAGTGGCCTCCCCGATTCCTATGTTCCTATGAATGGGTCCAGAAATCAGAGATGGTTCAAAGCAGAGCCCAGCAGAGTGAACTGTGAGCTTAGTCCAAATGTAGATTGCTGTCCTCATCAACAAAAGGAACCAACAGCAAATGCAACATGTGACTCCAGCTGGAAATGGCAGCAACCAGACTGGGTGATATTTGTTGTCTCTCAGTCGGACCCACATGCAGTGAAAGCATTTTTGAAAATGGTTTAATTTGGCTGCCATTCCTGTGCTGGATGCTTTTTGTTCAACATCGGCTTGGCATAGAAAGACAGCCTTGTATTTACATAATGCCAGAATAACTAAGGTAGCTCCAAAATACTCAACAACCAGAAATCCATTTTTTGAAAAGTAGTCATTGTTGTAGTTTTGGAAACAGAGCAGCCTTTTATGCACAGTAAGATCCCACCAGCAGTAATGAAATAATGATAAATGGTTTATCCAGTTATTCAGTTTGGTTAAAGGAGAAATATTAGTCATTAGTACCAGCAATTAACACACAAGTCTTTTCCAACACACTGCCACAGGAGGTTTCAGTCATGGAAGACTGACCCTTACTTCACATCACACTTGTAAGGCAGAATCACTGAGAGTTCAGCACTCCCTCAGCACTGACCCTCTGACAGTGCGGCACTCCCTCAGCACTGACCCTCTGACAGTGCAGCACTCCCTCAGCACTGACCCTCTGACAGTGCAGCACTCCCTCAGCACTGACCCTCTGACAGTGCGGCACTCCCTCAGCACTGACCCTCTGACAGTGCAGCACTCCCTCAGCACTGACCCTCCGACAGTGCAGCACTCCCTCAGCACTGAACCTCTGACAGTGCCCACTCCCTCAGCACTGACCCTCTGACAGTGCAGAACTCCCTCAGCACTGACCCTCTGACAGTGCAGCACTCCCTCAGCACTGACCCTCTGACAGTGCAGCACTCCCTCAGCACTGACCCTCCGATAGTGTGGCACTCCCTCAGCACTGACCCTCTAACAGTGGGGCACTCCCTCAGCACTGACCCTCTGACAGTGCAGCACTCCCTCAGCACTGACCCTCCGACAGTGCAGCACTCCCTCAGCACTGACCCTCCGACAGTGTGGCACTCCCTCAGCACTAACCCTCCAACAGTACAGTGCTCCCTCTGCACTGACCCTCCGATAGTGTGGCACTCCCTCAGCACTGACCCTCCGACAGTGTGGCGCTCCCT
Source organism: Chiloscyllium punctatum (assembly GCF_047496795.1). NCBI lineage: Eukaryota > Metazoa > Chordata > Chondrichthyes > Orectolobiformes > Hemiscylliidae > Chiloscyllium > Chiloscyllium punctatum. Next base: position 29,292,749 of record NC_092787.1, on the reverse strand, counting down.
CAGTACTGACCCTCTGACAGTGCAGCACTCCCTCAGCACTGACCCTCCGACAGTGCGGCTCTCCCTCAGCACTGACCCTCCGATAGTGTGGCACTCCCTCAGCACTGACCCTCCGACAGTGTGGCACTCCCTCAGCACTGACCCTCCGATAGTGTGGCACTCCCTCAGCACTGACCCTCTGACAGTGTGGCACTCCCTCAGTACTGACCCTCCAACAGTGCAGTGCTCCCTCAGCACTGATCCTCCAACAGTACAGTGCACCCTCAGCACTGACCCTCTGACAGTGTGACGTTCCCTCAGCACTGACCCTCCAACAGTACAGTGCTCTCTCAGCACTGACCCTCTGACAGTATGGCACTTCCTCAGTCCTGACCCTCCAACAGTACAGTGCTCCCTCAGCACTGACCCTCTGACAGTGTGGCACTCCCTCAGCACTGACCCTCCGACAGTGTGGCACTCCCTCAGTACTGACCCTTTGACAGTGCAGCACTCCCTCAGCACTGACCCTCCGACAGTGCAGCACTCCCTCAGCACTGACCCTCCGACAGTGTGGACTCCCTCAGCACTGACCCTCCGACAGTGTGGCACTCCCTCAGCACTGACCCTCTGACAGTGCAGCACTCCCTCAGCACTGACCCTCCGACAGTGTGGCACTCCCTCAGCACTGACCCTCCAACAGTACAGTGCTCCCTCAGCACTGACCCTCTGACAGTGTGGCATTCCCTCAGAACTGACCCTCCAACAGTACAGTGCACCCTCAGCACTGACCCTCTGACAGTGTGACGTTCCCTCAGCACTGACCCTCCAACAGTACAGTGCTCTCTCAGCACTGACCCTCCGACAGTATGGCACTTCCTCAGTACTGACCCTCCAACAGTACAGTGCTCCCTCAGTACTGACCCTTTGACAGTGTGGCATTCCCTCAGTACTGACCCTCCAACAGTTCAGTGCTCCCTCAGCACTGACCCTTTGACAGTGCAGCACGCCCTCAGCACTGACCCTCCGACAGTGTGGCACTCCCTCAGCACTGACCCTCCGACAGTGTGGCACTCCCTCAGCACTGACCCTCCAACAGTACAGTGCTCCCTCAGCACTGACCCTCCGACAGTGTGCCACTCCCTCTGCACTGACCCTCCAACAGTACAGTGCTCCCTCAGCACTGACCCTTCGACAGTGCATCACTTGCTCAGTGCTGACCCTCTGACAGTGTAGCACTCCCTCAGCACTGACCCTCCACAATGTGGTGCTCCCTTTGTACTGACCCTCCACAGTGCAAAATTCCTTTATCACTGATTCTCCAAGAGTGCAGTACTCCTGCTATACTGACGCACTGACAGTGCAACACTCTCTCAGCACTAACCCTGTAATCGTATCACTCTCCCGCAGCACTCCGACAGTGCAGCACTGTCCTTTTGACATTGTGGCATTCCGTCAGTACTGACCCTCTCCTTTGGGACTGTAGTGTTAGTCTGTAGTATTGTTCTGAACTTGACAGAATAGAAATTGCTCACACAACTTGTGGCTCAGAGTCGATATGCTAATTTTCAGAATCAATACAAAACTGAAATTCCACCAGTTCTGACATTGTGGTGAATAATCCCAGAGTCATTAATTCAATGAATGGAAGAGGAGATTTTTCAGGCCTACTAATCAATATTGATTTCTCAACAAACACCACAAAAACAGATTATCAGACCATGGCCATATTACTCATTTTTTTGGATCTTGCTGTGTGTCAGGTAGCATTCGTGTGCATTCGTATAGAAGTGACGACACTTCAAAGACAGACTTGACTGCTTCTATTGAGTGTGGAAGGCAGTGTGGGAATGCAAATCTGTCTGTGCGCTGTCAATTCTGGAAACCTCCAAAGACTGAGTCAGGATATTTTTATATTTTACAAACACAAGCATCTTCTGCAAACACAATGTTTTTTTTTCCCCCAGTGTAGTGAGACTTACTCAGTGGGAAGACTGCACGACCAATCTGCAGAGCTGGGGTTGAGAAGCAGAAGGATATTAGTGAGGTTAGGGACTATGAGGAGTGGGCTGTTGGCCAGGCCACTGGGGAGAGCCCAACTCTGCAGCAGGAACAGCAGTTGTGTCCTGAAGGGACCGAGTTTTACTGTCTCTCCGCGAGAATGCCTCAGCATCAGACCCAGCATCAGTTCAGGACCATGTGCTGAAGGCTGTGCAGTGTGGTTTGGATCCAAGCCCTTCTGCTTCAGAGGTGAGGCTGCTCCCCACTCAGCCAAGATATCAAACACAGTTGCTGGCTCAGGAATAAGTGGAGATTCCGAAGCAAAAAAACTCAATGATCAGAATGTGCACGTCTTTAAGCTGATCCAAACCCCAGTACTGAGGCCTGGGATGACTGGAAGAGTCTTCGATTGTGAATTCCTGTGGTAAGCACACAGCTCTGTTTTGCTCAGGAAAGGTCACGATTGTATGCTGCTCGGGCAGAGAATTGTGTCAGTCATGTTGAGACAGAATGAACTATCAAAACATCGCTTGAAAGAACCTTAACCAAGGGACAAAGATACTGTTGTGTAAAAGACACTAGATTCTTGAAGATGACATTGCAACACGAGACATTGCAATATACAGGTTCCCGTCTTACTGCTGGACACTCTCTGTTTTGCGGGATACGCAAAAGAACCAGAGAATGTGTCTATGTCTGTGAAGTTACAGCCTTGGAAATAGTTTGTGTTGCAAGGAAACTTCAGATATCAGACTCCTGAAGGACCTCACTGTCTGTGTAACTTGGATAAACAGATACAAGTGCTATCAGATGTCACACATTGTGTGTCTCATTATGAAATGGTTGTGATTTGATTGATAATTGACTCCCTCAGCAATGACCACACAGCATTGAACTTTCGTGAATATTCCATCGAGATATTCGAGAAAGCCCAGACATAAACTTATATAATGAACCAGAAATCACAGTGACTACTTGGAAATCTAATAATGCTTGACAAACACACACAGAAACAGTCCCACACACACTGACTCTCACTGGGGTATAGTCCCACACACTGACCCTCACTGGGGTACAGCTCCCACATACACTGACTCTCACTGGGGTACAGCTCCCACACACACTGACTCTCACTGGGGTACAGTCCCACACACACTGACTCTCACTGGGGTACAGTCCCACACACTGACCCTCACTGGGGTACAGCTCCCACATACACTGACTCTCACGGGGGTACAGCTCCCACACACACTGACTCTCACTGGGGTACAGCTCCAACACATTGACTCTCACTGGGGAACAGCTCCCACACACACTGACTCTCACTGGGGTCCAACTCCCAAACACACTGACTCTCACTGGGGTACAGTCCCACACACACTGATTCTCACTGGAGTACAGTCCCACACACACTGACTCTCACTGGGGTACAGTCCCACACACAGTGACTCTCACTGGGGTACAGCTCCCACACACACTGATTCTCACTGGAGTACAGCTCCCACACACACTGATTCTCACTGGGGTACAGTCCCACACACACTGACTCTCACTGGGGTACAGTCCCAAACTCAGTGACTCTCACTGCGGTATGGCTCTCAGACTATTCCAGGCAACACCTTGCAGTGCGAAGGAGTTTGAGTGACTGGCGGTGTGTCCTGTACTGGATCAGTCAATGGAACAGTGCAGGAATATACTGTGTATTTCATGAGATTAGGAAATGGAATATTTGATGAGTGACGTTCTTCACGACACAAACAGTGATGTCATTTGGACCTTCAATATCTTTATTTCATCGTTGGGGAGTCATTACATTTCCCATGGCAACAGGAGCCGTTAGCCTCCCCCAGCTGGATGCCTGTTGAGCTGATAGTGTGGGAGGATGATTACTTCATTCGTGGTGAGTTTTTGTCTGGGATTAGTGAACTTCAGCAGGGATTCTGGCAATTCTGAAATTCTTCAAAATCTCAGGGTTATTGTAATCTGTTCTAACATAGAACATAGAACCTTACGGTGCAGTACAGGCCCTTCGGCCCTCGATGTTGTGCCGACCTGTCATACCAATCTGAAGCCCATCTAACCTGCACTATTCTATGTACGTCCATATGCTTGTCCAATGACAACTTAAATGTACTTAACATTGACGAATCTACTACCGTTGCAGGCAAAGCATTCCATAGCCTTACTACTCTCTGAGTAAAGAAACTCACTCTGACATCTGTCCTATATCTATCACCCCTCAATTTAAAGCTATGCCCTCTTGTGCTTGCTGTCACCATACTGGAAAAAGGCTCTCCCTGTCCACCCTATCCAACCCTCTGATTATCTTATATGTCTCTATTAAGTCACCTCTCAACCTTCTTCTCTCTAACGAAAGCAGCCTCAAGTCCCTCAGCCTTCCTCGTAAGACCTTCCCTCCATACCAGGCAACATCCTAGTAAATCTCCTCTGCACCCTTTCCAAAGCTTCCACATCCTTCCTATAATGCGGTGACCAGAACTGTACACAGTACTCCAAGTGTGGCCGCATCAGAGTTTTGTACAGCTGCAGCATAACCTCATGGTTCGGGAACTTGATCCCTCTATTAATAAAAGCTAAAACACTGTATGCTTTCTTAACAACCCTGGAAAAAGTGAGGACTATAGATGATGGAGATCAGAGCTGAAAAATGTGTTGCTAGAAAAGCGCAGCAGATCAGGCAGCATCCAAGGAGCAGGAGAATCGATGTTTCGGGCATGAGCCCTTCTTCAGGAATGAGGAGAGTGTGCCAAGCAGGCTCAGATAAAAGGTAGGGAGGAGGGACTTGGGGGAGGGGCGTTGGAAATGCGATAGGTGGAAGGAGGTTAAGGTGAGGGTGATAGGCCGGAGAGGGGGTGGGGTCAGGAAGAAGATTGCAGGTCAAGAAGGCGGTGCTGAGTCCGAGGGTTGAGACTGAGAAAAGGTGGGGGGAAGGGAAATGAGGAAGCTGGAGAAATCTGCATTCATCCCTTGTGATTGAAGGGTTCCTAAGCGGAAGATGAGGCGCTCTTCCTCCAGGTGTCGTGTTGCCATGGTCTGGCGATGGAGGAGTCCAAGGACCTGCATGTCCTTGGTGGAGTGGGAGGGGGAGTTAAAGTGTTCAGCCACGGGGCGGTTGGGTTGGTTGGTCGGGGTGTCCCAGAGGTGTTCTCTGAAACGTTCCGCAAGTAGGCGGCCTGTCTCCCCAACCTGCTGCCTACTCTCCGGCCTATCACCCTCACCTTAACCTTCTTCCAACTATCGCATTCCCAACGCCCCTCCCCTAAGTCCCTCCGCCCTACCTTTTATCTTAGCCTGCTTGGCACACCCTCCTCATTCCTGAAGAAGGGCTTATGCCCGAAACGTCAATTCTCCTGCTCCTTTGATGCTGCCTGATCTGCTGCGCTTTTCCAGCAACACAGTTTTCAGCTCTTAACAATCCTGTCAACCTGGGTGGCAACTTTCAAGGATCTGTGTACCTGGACACCGAAATCTCTCTGCTCATCTGCACTGCCAAGAATCTTACCATCAGCCCAGTATTTTGCATTCCAGTTACTCCGACCAAAGTGAATCACCACACACTTGTCCACATTAAACTCCACTTGCCACCTCTCAGCCCAGCTCTGCAGCTTATCTATGTCTCTCTGTAATCTACAACATCCTTCATCACTATCCTCAACTCCACCGACCTTAGTGTCGTCTGTAAATTTACTAACCCGCCCTTCTTACGCCCTCATCTAGGTCGTTTATAAAAATGACGAACAGCAGTGGACCCAACACTGACCCTTGCGGTACACCACTGTTAACTGGACTCCAGGATGAACATTTCCCATCAACCACCATCCTCTGTCTTCTTGCATCAAGCCAATTATTGATCCAAACTGCTATATCTCCCACTATCCCATTCCTCCGCATTTTGTACAATAGCCTAATGTGGGGAACCTTCTCGAACACCTTGCTGAAATCCACATATACACCACATCAACCAGTTTACTCTCATCTACCTGTTTGGTCACCTTCTCAAAGAACTCAATAAGGTTTGTGAGGCACGACCTACCCTTCCCAAAACTCTGCTGACTATCCCTAATCAAATTATTCTTTTCTAGATGGTTATAAATCCTATCTCTTATAACCTTTTCCAACACTTTACCAACAACTGAAGTAAGGCTCACTGGTCTATAATTACCAGGGTTGTCTCTACTCCCCTTCTTGAACAGGGGAACCACATTTGCTATCCTCCAGTCTTCTGGCACTATTCCTGTAGACAATGACGATTTAAAGATCAATGCCAAAGGCTGGGCAATCTCCTCCCTGGCTTCCCAGAGTATCCTAGGATAAATCCCATCCAGCCCAGGGAACTTATCTATTTTCACACTCTGATTCATGTTCAGTCTCTCCAGTGTTTTGCGCAGGTCATTTGGATGTTCAGAGAGATCACAGTGTTCTTTTTGGCAACCGTAGACTGTGTTGATTGACAAGGTTTCACCGAGTATTTTGCAGGGGAATCCATCAGAGCAATGTGCCTCCTTTTCAACACAGACTCCCCTTCCAAGTTGATAGAGACACTGTCTTAGTCCTTTCAGTGTCCTTTGCCATGTTGAATTTTACGCTTGCCAGCACACTGAGAGATTGGCGGAAAGTTTTCTGCCTCTATATATTTTCAATCAAAACTAATGATCAAAACCCTAGATATTCAATGCTGAATCCTGAATAATGAATTTAACTCAGGATGCCTCTCCGTTTACCTCCTATCAAAGCAGCACGGTGATAAGTAACTCTTCAACCTGTGCCGAAATCTGATGTTAAATTCTGTCTGATTCAGGCAAGGCAGGAGTTAACGAGTGAATTTGAATGAAATGTATGAGAGAGCAGTGACAGATTCAGACGTGATGTATGCAAATAAAAATTGAAACATTAACTGTTGTTATCTTCTTACGGTATTTTGTTGGCATCATTAGCTGTCACTCTTTGGAAACAGTGGAGTGTGTAGGCCCAGTTCATCCAGATTTTCATTTAAGGTACACACCCCCATCGATCCAGAGACCAAGTCTGTTGAACTTTTGTTGCACTCCTACTATGGCAGTAATGCCTCTTGCTTCTGTACAACTAAAGCAAGGCTTCACTATTCTTGTACTCAAATCCTTTTGTGTTTAAGATTAACATTCCATTAGATTTCCTGATAGCTTGCTGAACCTACAAGGGTGTCCGAGACCAACAACATCAGATCTGACCCCAAGCTCATGGTCTACAGAGCCCTCCTATATGGCTGTGAGCCATGGATTGTCTACAGCAGACACCTCAAGGCACTGGAGCTGTCCCACCAACACTGCCTGCACAAGATCCTGGGAAACTGCTGAGAAGAAAGATGCACCAAGACCAGTCACCTCAACCAGGCCGACATCCCCAACATCGAGGCACTGACCACCCACACCTTCATCAGCTGCAATGGGCTGGGCACGTTGTCCCCATGACCGACACGAGATTCCCTACTCCCAACTCCGAAAGGACAGGTGAGCCCCAGGTGGACAGAGGAAGCACTTCAGGGATACTCTCAAGGCCTCACTGGGGAAGTGCAGCATTCCCACAGACCCAGGACCAAACAAGTGAGGGAGGAGCATCTGGGAAGGTGTTGAGCACCTTCCGACTGGCCGTTGGGAAAGAGCGGAAACCAGGCAAAAACAGCAAAAGGAGCATGCTCCCACACCAATGCCCCACCCACCCCTTTCTGTCCCAAATGTAGCAGAGCCTGTGGAAGTCACAGCGGTCTGTACAGCCACTTACAGACTCACTCTGAGAGTGGAAGAGAGTCATCCTCAACTGCGAGGGTCCGCCGATCACGCTGATTGTCCAGATCTTGTTTGTGTTTGAACATGGACTGCTTCAGTATCTGAGGGTTTGCAAATGGTTCTGAACATTGTGCAATCGTCGATGAACATCCCCACTTCTGACCTTATGACAGAGGGATGGTAATTGATGAAGTAGCTGAAGATGGTTGGGCCTAGGACACTACCCTGAGGGATTCCTGCAGAGATGTCCTGGAGCTGAGATGACTGACCCTCCAACAACCACAACCATCTTCCTATTGCCAGATATAATTCTAACCACTGGAGAGTTTGCCTCCAATACCCATTGATTGCTGCTTGGCTAGAGCCACTTGGTGTCACATTCGGTGAAGTGTGCCGCAGATGTCGAGGGGAATGACTCTCACCTCAGCTCTGCAACTGCGGCACTTTGACCATGTGTGATTTTGGCATGTGCTGCATGTTATACGAATAGTTTGATTTACATGGTGTTAGTCCAAGATTATTAATAAAGAGAAGTACTTACAGTCCAACTTCTTGGCTCACAACTGGGAATGCTAATTGGACAGGGCCTGGGGTCACTGTGTAGGTCTGTCTGACTGTATCAGACAACACAGAGACATCACTTTCCTTCGTAAATATTGAACCCGGTTAACAAGTGAGGAATGGGCAGTGAAAAGGTGAAGGTTACTTTGATGTTACCTTATCTGTGTTTCAGGCAGTGGGGAGACAAGGTAGGTAATAAAATGAATGAATCAGAGGAGAGGAGATGAGAATGTTTTTGACATGATGAGTTGTTGTGATCTGAGGCAAAAGGAAGTTCCAAAAGGGGGTTTAGATTAGTGTTTGAGAAGGAGAAATTGGAGAGTGATGGGGAGAGAGCGAGGTTGGGGAAGTTGGACTGAATGTATAGCTCATTCAGAGAGTCATCACAAGGTCAGTGAGCTAAATGGACTCCTTGGAAGATGTGATCTTACTATACACTTGCTGCTGCTGTACAATATCTTGAAAGTTTTCAGCTGATTTCACTGCCAAGGGGCCTCTTGTTTAATAAAAGTTGAAAGAAATGAGAGCTCAGTGTCTGATGAAACTCAGTATTCTCACAGGGAGTGCCACTTGGGGCTACACACTCTGTGGACAGCTGAGTTTCTAACAGAGGCCTTCACCTGGAACCCCAGACACTGTCGACTGATGAGGGAGAGCTCTGGTTACACACCGAGTTGAGGATTAGCAGAGGCTTCATGTAAAGAGCCAGGTTTTGTTAACATTCCATAGGCTGTGATGTGCTGGGATCTTGACGCACATTAAGGTGGTCAGGTTGTGCCAACTTGAACATTTCCATCTTGTATCAATTTACACGGGATTCTCAATCTCTTCTTGAAGCAGGAATTTGGAGCACTGTTTCTAGGAAGTTTTATGGTCACTTATGGATGTAGAAGCATGTTTTGGAAGGATGTATTAGTGAAACCTTCCTTTTGATGCCAAGAATGTGAGAGACAGGGAGTGATCTCCAATTCCAGCTTCTTGAGCATTCCCCATTCCCATTGGCTCCAATGTGCATCCAGCTGTCTCGGGCCCCAAGCTCTGGAATTCTCTCTCCAGCTCTCTCCGCCCCTTCCCTTTAATAAACTCCTTCAAACGTACCTGTCTGAGAGAGCTTTTGCTTCTCTGTCCAGAATATTTCCTCATGTGGATTGATGATAAATTTTGCGTCATTAATTTCTGATGTATGGCATTTTTAGGATGTTTTACATATAAGAGGCACTCAATAAATCTAATTTGTTGGTGCAAATGTGATGAGCATATGAACTAGGAGCAGAATGAGACTAGGGACTGGATTAGTGGTGCTGGAAGAGCACAGCAGTTCAGGCAGCATCCAAGGAGCTCCTCGGATGCTGCCTGACCTGCTGTGCTCTTCCAGCACCACTAATCCAGAACCTGGTTTCCAGCATCTGCAGTCATTGTTTCTACCTCGCAGAATGAGACAATTCAGCCCCTTAAGCCTGATCCAGCCACAATTATTATCATGGCTGATCTCAGTTTGTGATCCATAGCCAAATGACCACATAGCCCTTTGTCAGTCAGGAATCTGGTGACTCTGCCTTAAAAAATGGTCAATGGCCTGACAGACCACACTCTGCAGGAGACACTTCCACAGATTCGGAATCCGATCAATGAAGAAAATTCACCTCAGCTCCAGGGGTTAATGGAGAGATACCTCACTTTGAGATTTGGTTCCCAGATCTCACAGAACTCCCACAAAGGCAATGGCCGAGTGGTATTATTAATTCAGTGACCCAGACAATGGCGATCCAGGTTTGAATCCTGCCACAGCAGATGGAGAAATTTGAATTCACTTCAAAGAAATCTGGATAACCATGAAACTATTGTCGATTCTCAGAAAAATCTATCTGGTTCACAAATGTCTTTCAGGAAAGGAAACCTGCCATCCTCACCTGGGTCTTGACTATATGTGATTCCACACCCACAGCAATTGCCCTCTTTTAAAATAGCTTAATAAGCCATTCAGTTGTACCAATTGCTACAGAGTCTCAAAGGAATGAAACTGGACAGATCACTAGGCATTGACCTAGGCACCAGAAAAGACAACAGTAGAAACAACCCTGTCAACTCTACAAAGTACTTCTCTCTAACATCTGGGGGCTAGTACCAACATTGGGAAAGCTGTCTCACAGACTAGTCAAACAGTAGCCTGACATAGTGATACTCACGGAATCATACCTGACAGATAATGTCCCAGAAATGGTAGGCTTAATCTATGTGGATTTCAGTAAGGCCTTTGATAAGATTCCAACGGTAGACTGCTCTAGAAGGTTAGATCGCATGGAATCCAGGGAGAGCTGGCAAATTAGATACAAAATTGGCTTAATGGTAGGAATGATGCCTGGAGGCCTGTGACTACTGGAGTGTCTCAGGGGACGGTGCTAGGCCCATTGCTGTTATTATCAGTATCAATGATTTGGATGAGAATGTACAAGGCATGATTAGTAAGTTTGCAGATGACACTAAAAAAGAGGGCATCGTGGACCATGAGGAAGGTTATCAGACATTGCAGCAGGACCTTGATCAGCTGAGGAAGTGGGCCAAGAAATCGCAAATGGAGTTTAATACAGATAAGTGTAAGGTCTTGCATTTTGGAAAGTCAAGTCAAGGCAGGAGTTTCATGGTGAACGGTAAGACTTCAAGGAGTTTAGTGGAACAGAGGAACCTTGGAGTTCAGGTGCATATTTCTCTGAAAATGGAATCACAGGTAGACAGAGCAGTGAAGGGGGCTTTTGGTACACTGGCCTTCATCAGTCAGGGCAGTGAGTGTAGAAGTTGGGAAGTTATGTTGCAGTTGTACAGGACGTTGGTGAGGCTGTACTTGGAGTATTGTGTTCAGTTTCGGTCACCTTACTATAGGAAGGATGTTATTAAACTGCAAAGTGTGCAGAAGAAATTTACAAGAATGTTGCCTGAACTTAATGGTCTGAGCTGTCGTGACAGTTTGGACAAGCTAGAACTTTTTTCTTTAGAGTGTAGGAGACTGAGGGGGGACCTTATAGAGGTGTATAAGATCATGAGAGGCATGGATAGGGTGATTGCACTCAGTTTTTTTCCCAGGGTTGGGGAATCGAGGACTAGAGGGCATCAGTTTAAGGTTAGAGGGGAAAGAATAAAAGGGAACCTGAGGGGAAATGTTTTTACACAGAGGGTGGTACGCATATGGAATGAGCTGCCAGTGGAAGCGGGTTGAGGTGTGTACATTAACAAACATTCAAAAGGCATTTGAACAAATACATGGATTGGAAAGGATTAGAAGGATATGGGCCAAGTGCAGGGAAATGGGGTTAGTGTGGATGGACATCTAGGTTGGCATGGACCAGTCTGGGCCAAAGGGACTGTCTCTGTGCTGTAGGACTCTCTGACTGTGTGACTCTAAACCACCATCACCATCCTGAGTACGTCCTATCTCACTGCCAGGATAAACCCTGCAACAGCAGTGGCACAGTGGGATATCGTCAGGGGGGATTTGCTCTGGGAGACCTCAACATTAAATCTCATGGCTTCAGGTTAAACATGGGCAAGAAAACCACTTGGTGGTTACCACGTACTGTCCTCCCTCAGCTGATGAATCAGCATTCCTCCATGTTGAACAACACTTGTCGGAAGCATTGAGGATGGCAAGGACACAGAATGTCCTCTGGGTGGGGGATTTCAATGCCCATCACCAAGACTGGCTCAGCAGCAGCACTACTGATCGAGCTGGTCAGATCCTAAAGGAAATAGCTGCCAGACTGGGTCTGTTGCAGGTGGTGAGGGAACTGACAAGAGGGAAATTCATATTTGACCTCATCCTCACCAGTCTACCGGCTGCAAATGAATCTGTCCGTGACAATATCAGTAAGAGCGACAACGGCACAGTTCTTATGGAGACAAAGTCCTGCCTTCACATTGAAAATAAATGCAGCACAGTGGCTCAGTGGTTAGCACTGCGGCCTCACAGTGCCATGGACCCAGGTTTGACTCCAGCCTCAGGTGACTGTTTGTGTGGAGTTTGCACATTCTCCCTGTGTCTGTGTGGGTTTCCACTGGGTGCTCCGGTTTCTTCCCACAGTCCAAAGGTGAATTGGCCATGCCAAATTGCTCATAGTGTTCAGGAATGTGTAGGTTAGGGGTAAATGTAGAGTGATGGGGAATGGGTTTGTGTGGGGCACTCTTTGGAGGGTCGGTATGGATTTGAAGGGCTGAAGGGCTGTTTCCGCGGTGTAGGGATTCTATAACTTCAATAACTTCTGTAACCTCCATCGTGTTGTGTGGCATGATCAGCGTGCTAAATGGGACAGACTTCGTACAGATTGAGCAACTCAAGACTGAGTATCCATGAGGCGCTGTGGGCCAACAACAGCACCAGAACTGTACTCCAGCACAATCTGTAACCTCATGGCCCGGCGTATTCCCCACTCAACCATTAACCATCAGACCAGAGGATCAGTCCTGGTTCAATGGAGAGTGCAGGAGGGTATACCAGGAGCAGCACCAGGTATACCTGAAGATGAGGTGTCAACCTGGTGAAGCCACCAAACAGGACGACTACATGCCAAACAGTATAAGCAGCAAGTGATAGACAGAGCAAAGCGATGGATCAGGTCTAAGCTCCGCAGTCCTGCCACATCCACTCGTGAATTCACAGCAATGTTCAGCCAGAAGTTCCGAGTGGATAATCCATCTTGGCCTCCACCTGTGGTGCCAGCATCACCGATACCAGTATTCAGCCAACTCTATTCACTCTATGAAATGGTTAAAGGCACTGGATACTGCAAAGGCTACAGGTCCTACATTCCGGCAATCATACTGAAGACTTGTGCTCCACAACTTGCTGCTCCCCTAGCCAGGCAGTTCCAGTCCAGTTACAACACTGGCATCTATCTGACAATGTGGAAAAATTGCCCAGAGATGCCCTCTACAGAGGAAGCAGGACAAATACAACTCGGCCAATTACCACCCCCGTCAGTCTGCTCACCATCATGAGTAAAGTGATGAAGATGTCGTCAACAGAGTTATCAAGCAGCACCTGTCAGCAATAACCTGCTCAGTGACGCCCAGTTTGGGGTCTGCCAGGGCCAGACAACTCCTGACCTCATTACTGCCTTGGTTCAAACCTGGCCAATAAAGCTGAATGTTTCTCACCTCCAAAGGTGGGGTATCAGTGACAGCCTGTCACATCAAGGCCGCATTCGACCAAGTGTGGCATCAAGGAGTCCTGGCAAAACTGGAATCAATGGTTATTGGGGGAAAACTCTCCACTGGTTAGACGCATCCCTGACAAATAGGAAGATGGTTGTGGTTGTTGGTTAGCTCCAGGATATCCCTGCAAGAGTTCCTCAGGGTACTGTCCTGATGAAGGGCTCATGCCCAAAACGTCGATTCTCCTACTCCTTGGATGCTGCCTGACCCGCTGCGCTTTTCCAGCAACACATTTTTGAATCTGATTTTCAGCATCTGTGGCCCTGACTTTCTTGTAGTATCCTTGGCCCAACCATCTTCAGCTGCTTCATTAATGACCTTTTCTCCATCAGAAGGTCAGAAGTGGGGATGTTTGTCAATGATTACACAATGTTCAGCACCATTCACAACTCCTCAGATACTGAAGTAGCCCATGTTCAAACGCAACAAGATCTGGACAGTATCCTGACAAGTGTTGAGAGTGGATTGCTGGAAAAGCACAGCAAGTCGGCCACATCTGAGGAGCAGGAGAATTAACATTTCATGCATAAGCCCTTCATCTGGAATCTGATGAATGGCTTTTCCTGAAACATCAATTCTCCTGCCCTTTGGATGTTGCCTGACCTGCTGTGCTTTTCCAGCACCATACTCTCGACTCTGATCTCCAGCATTTGCAGTTCACACTGTCTCCTCCAATAGGAAGAAGGACTCATGCCCGAAACGCCGATTCCCCTGCTCCTTGGATGCTGCCTGACCTGCTGCGCTTTTCCAGCAACACATTTTCAGCTCTGGCTCCTCCAATAGCCTGATAAGTGACAAGTAGCGTTCACACCACACAAATGCCAAGCAATGACCATCAAAAATAAGACACAATCTAACCACTGCCCCTTGACATTCAGTGGTGTTACCTTCACTGAATCCCCCACTGTCAACATCCTGGGAATTAACATTGATCAGAAACTCAACTGGACTCGCCGCATAAATGCAGTGGTGACAAGTGCTAGTCAGAGAAGAGGAATACCTGCTGTGAATAAGTCACCTCCTGACTCCCGAAAGCCCTCACCATCTATAAAGCACAAGTGATGGAATAGCCCCCACTTGCCTGAATGAGTGCAGCCTGGGCAACACTCAAGGAACTTGACACCATCCAGGACAAAGCAGCCTCGTTGATTAGAACCACATCCACAAACATCCACTCCCTCCACGCTCAGTAGCAGCAGTCTGTATTATCTACAAGGTGCACTGCAGAAATTCACCAAAGATCCTCAGTCAGCACCTTCCAAACCCACGGCCACTTCCATCTAGAAGGAATAGGGCAGCAGACACATGGGAACGCCACCCCTGCAAGTTTCCCTTCAAGCTACTTACTTGGAAATCTGTCGCTTTTTCTTCAGTGTCACTGGGTCAAAATCCTGGAATTCCCTCCCTACCAACATTGTGGGTCAACCCACAGCAAGTGGACTGCAGCGGTTCAAGAAGGGAGCTCACCACCACCTTCTGAAGGGCAACTATGCTCAGGCATTAAGTGCTGGCCAGCCAGCAACGCCACATCCCACAAACTGCATAAATAAATAAAGAGGGACATCTCTTTTATGTGGTGTGGCATTGTTAACCAAGAGTTGTATTACAGCAGCTGAGATAACATCTGAGCACTCATCCACTGAGGTAGTTTGGCCTGAGGTTAGAAACAGGAATAGAAAGGTCACCCTGTTGGGAGTTTTCTGCTGGCCTCCGAAATGTACCAGGGATCTAGAGAAAGGATAGCAAAGATGGTTCTTGATAGGAGCGAGAGTAACAGGGTAGTTGTTATGGAGGACTTTAACTTCCCCAATATTGACTGGGAAATCTATAGTTCAAGAAGTTTAGATAGATCAGTTTTTGTTCAATGTGTACAGGAGGGTTTTCTGACACAGTATGAAGACAGGCCAACAAGGGGCGATGCCATTTTGGATTTGGTCCTGGGGAATGGGCCCGGCCTGGCGTTAGATTTGGAAGTAAGTGAGCACTTTGGCGATAGTGACCATAATTCAATTATGTTTACAACAGCAATGGGCTGAGATAGGTATATACTGCAGGGAAAGAGGTATAACTGGGGGAAAGGCAATTATAACATGATTAGGCAAGATTTAGGATGCTTAGGATGGGGAAGGAAACTTCAGGGGATGGTACACTTAAAATGTGGAGCTTATTCAAGGAACAGCTACTGTGGGTCCTTGATAGGTATATACCCATCAGGCAGGGAGGGAGTTGTCGAAAAGGGGAGCCATGGTTTACTCAAGAAGTTGAAGCTCTTGTCAAGAAGAAAGGGAAGGCTTATTTGAGGATGAGGCATGAGGGCTCAGATAGGGGGCCTGAGAGTTATAAGTTAGCAAAGTAAAGATCTAAAGAGAGGGCTAAGAAGAGTCAGGAGGGGACATGAGAAGTTTTTGGAGGATAGGATCAAGGAAAACCCTAAAGCTTTCTGTAAATATATCAGGAATAAAAGAATGACTAGAGTAAGATTAGGGCCAATCAAGGATCGTAGTAGGAAGTTGTGTGTGGAATCTGAGGACACAGGGGAAACGCTTAATGAATACTTTTTGTCAGTATTCACATTGGAAATGGGCAATGTTAGTGAGAATGCGGAGATACAGGCTGCTAGATGAGATGGGACTGAGGTTGACAGAGCAGATTTTAGCAATTTTGGAAGATCTGAAAATAGGCAAGACCTCTGGGCTGGATGGGATTTATCCTCAGATTCTCTGGGAAGCCAGGGAGGAGATTGCAGAGCCTTTGGCTTTGATCTTTATGTCATTATTGACAACAGGAGTAGTGCCAGAAGACTGGAGGAGAGTAAATGTTGTTCCCTTGTTTAAGAAAGGGAGTTGGGACAACCCTGGTAATTATAGGCCAGTGAGCATTACTTTGGTTGTGAGTAAGGTTTTGGAAAAGCTTAAAAGAGATAGGATTTATAATCATCTGAAAAGGAGTAAGTTAATTATGGATAGTCAACACGGTTTTGTGAAGGGTAGGTTATGCCTCACAAACCATATTGAATTCTTCAAGAAGATGATGAAACAGGTGGATGAAGGTAAAGCTGTTGTTGTAGTGTATATGGACTTCAGTACAGTGTTTGATAGGGTTCCACACGGCAGGCTATATGGAGTTTCAGGATTGAAGGTGAGTTAGCTGTTTAGATCAGAAATTGGCTAGCTGAAAGAAGACAGAGGGTGGTGGTTCATGGAAAATGTTCATCCTGGAGCTCAGTTAACAGTGGTGTGCCGCAAGGATCTGTTTTGGGGCCACTGCTGTTTGTAATTTTTATACATGGTCTGGATGTAGGCATAGAAGGATGGGTTAGTAAATGTACAGATGACACTCAGGTAGGCAGAGTTGCGGATAGTGCCACAGGATGTTGTAGGTTACACAGGGGCATAGATAAGGTGCAGAGCTGAGCAGAGGAGTGGCAAATGGAGTTTAATGTGGAAAAGTGTGAGGGAGTTCACTTCAGAAAAAGTAACGAGAATGCAGAATACTGGGCTAATGGTAAAATTCTTGTAGATGAACAGAGAGATCTCGGTGTCCGGGTGCATAAATCCCTGAAAGTTCCCACCCAGGTTGATAGGGTTGTTAAGAAGGCACATGGTGTGTTGGTGTTTATTGGTAGGGGGATTGAGTTTCGGAGCCACAAGGTCATGCTTCAGCTGTACAATACTCTGATACAGCCGCACCTGGAGTATTACGTGCAGTTCTGGTCATCGCGTTATAGGAAGGATGTGGAAGCTTTGGAAAGGGTTCAGAGGAGATTTACCAGGATGTTGCCTGGTATGGAAGGAAGGTCTTATGAGGAAAGGCTGAGGGAACTGAGGCTGTTTTTGTTAGAGAGAAGAAGGTTGTGAGGTGACTTAATCGAGAAGTATAAGATAATCAGAGGGTTAGATTGGGTGGGCAGTGAGAGCCTTTTTCCTCAGATGGCGAAGGCTAACACGAGGGGATATAGCTTTAAATTGAGGGGTGATAGATTTCGGACAGATATCGGGGTTAGTTTCTTTACTCAGAGAGTAGCAGGGGCTTGGAACGGCCTGCCTGCAACAGTAGTAGACTCGCTGACGTTAAGGGCCTTGGACATACATATGGATAGTAATGGAACAGTGTAGGTTAGATGGGCATCAGATTAATTTCACAGGTTGGGCACAACATCGAGGGCTGAAGGGCCTGAATTGTGCTGTAACGTTCTATGTTCTATGTTTCTCCTCAGCTCCTTCTTTCAAGTAGTTTCTGGTGCTATTTTACACCATTTCGTCACAAGATGGAGAGACCTTAGGCCAAGTTTATTTGCAAGGCAGCAACTACTTATAGTGCTCTACTCCCTCAGTACTAACTATCTCACGGTGTGATACTCCTTCAGTACTGACTGTCTGGCAGTGTGGCACTCCCTCAGCACTGACTGTCCCACAGTGCAGTCCTGCTTCAATGCTGACCCTCCAACAGTATGGCGCTCCCTGAAACACTGATCCTTTGAGAGTGCGTGATCCCTCTGTACTGATTGAGGAGATTGACCTAGATGCTAGGCCGATGTCTTCTGTCTAATGTGAGCACTGTGCTGCATCAGAAGTGAAAATGTTTTAATTCAATCCCCAGCTGGCCAAATAGTTTCCTTTTTTTTTGTATACCCAGAATAAATGAGAGTGTGCCAGGTTTCTTTAATGAACTCAAAAATAAACTCTTTTTTTATAAACAAAACTTGTTCTGGCAAAACTGGTTCACAACTCAGCTGTATTCTGGAATTAAACCATATCCCCATGATCTCAAACAAACACAATAAACCAGACCTTACAGTTCTTTTGAGATCATTTGGTTTTTTTTTAAATGGAGACAAAAGAGTACAAAGCTGCCTTATGGACCCATCATCTGAACGCAGAGCATCTATTCGGGTGACTTCTCTTGGTTTACTTCACTTCCTCTTGGTGAAATCGATATGCTGACTGCTGGAGAGTGATTCAAAATCTTGAGTGACTGTAGTTCAGATGGAAAATCAATTAGTCTTAGCTCTTTGTGTAGCAACAGCAGTTCATTTTCATATTTTCCAAAGTCGTTAGAGATATTAATGATTGGAACCTCTTTCAGATTCCCCAAAATATTTCACTGAGAAAAATCTGTGTGACTTGTCATGGGTGGCACGGTAGCTCAGTGGTTAGCACTACTGCCTCACAGTGCCAGGGACCTGGGTTCAATTCCCCCACCCCACTCTGGGGTAACTGTGTGCTTGGAGTTTGCTGCCTGTGTCTGTGTGGGTTTCCTCCCATAGTCCAGGTCAGGTGAATTGCCCATGCTGTTAGGTGCATTAGTCCAGGGGAATGGGTCTGGGTGGGTTACTTTTTGGAAGGTCGGTGTGGATTTGTTGGTCCAAATGGCTTGTTTCCACACTGTAGGGACTGTAATGTTGTGCTGCTGTAAGGGTCACTCCTTTTGAGGAGTGAGAGTGTTGGTTCCTGCTCTTTTCTGAGGTCTCTTCTTCCGATACAAACCAACTCCAGGAGAGAGCTAGAAAGCAGAAAGAAACTGCACATGCTGGAGATCTGAACCAACCAAAGCAGAGTGTGATGAAGAAACTCAGCAGATCTAGCAGAATCCGTAGAGAGAGAGACAGACAGAGTTA